>NC_089491.1:320075797-320143297 GCF_036850765.1 Saccopteryx bilineata
GCTTATAAAATATCTCAGAAATTTGTAATCTGCAGATGTTATACTACTAATTTCCTAAATCTCTTTGACCAAAGAGGAATTACTGGTTTAAAATGTGAAGTAATAGTCATGACATGGCTACATTGCATTGGGTTGGGGGAGCACTTGGGTCCCTGTGTTGAAATGGCTCGTGTATGCACAAGTGCACTCTTGTTATTACTGACTTCAGATTACTGAAAGGACCATTCCTATCTTTTTTTTTTTTTTTTTTTTTTTTTTTTGCATTTTTCTGAAGCTGGAAACAGGGAGAGACAGTCAGACAGACTCCCGCATGCGCCCGACTGGGATCCACCCGGCATACCCACCATGGGGCTACGCTCTGCCCACCAGGGGGCGATGCTCTGCCCATCCTGGGCATCGCCATGTTGCGACCAGAGCCACTCTAGCACCTGAGGCAGAGGCCACAGAGCCATCCCCAGCGCCCGGGCCATTTTTGCTCCAATGGAGCCTTGGCTGCAGGAGGGGAAGAGAGAGACAGAGAGGAAGGTGCGGCGGAGGGGTGGGGAAGCAAATGGGCGCTTCTCCTGTGTGCCCTGGCTGGGAATCGAACCCGGGTCCTCCGCACGCTAGGCCGACGCTCTACCGCTGAGCCAACCGGCCAGGGCTCAGGACCATTCCTATCTTGAGGCAGTGTACAACTTCTTTAATTTCTCTTTATTCATTTTCAACATTACAGTATTATCTAGTAGACATACTTGCTACAGAATTATTGTTGAATAACCTTCCAAAAAATTTATATTTAGCTGGTCTCCATTTTAGGCTCAAAAAATATTAAAAGAGACTGTTATTTTACAAGGCAGAAAAAAACCAAAGAGATATATAACTAAGAGTAATAAGAAATCCTTGTTTTGTTCTAGGATTATAGAATACTTGACTTCTTATTTCAGATTGGTTTGGGGGTTTTATTTTAATAGTGTGCTCAATTTTATTATATTTCTGATCCCACCCATTAATATATGTGTGGGAAGTTAAGATGCAGAAATTTGATTGTTACACCAATTTGACATTATTAAATTAAATAAGAATATGAAGAAATTAAGAATAGGTAAATGCAGCTATCAAAAAAACCCCAAAAAGTCATTACTTTAGTGCCTTGCATTAACTATTATATAAAATGTATGTGAATATATTATACATAATATAAAAATACATTAAAATTAAATATATGAGCACTAGTTTCTAATTTGAAATCAATATAAGCAACTGCATAATGACTATAAAATGATAGTTTACAAAGGCAAAGCCAAAATGCATACCCTGGCATTGATGTGCATGGTGTAGCTCACAAAGGCAAAGCCAGAATGCGTACCCTGGCATTGATGTACATGGTGTAGCTCACATTTAACCAGAAACTGGAGTGAAAAGGGTCCAGTGGAGGCATGTCAAGTTTCCTGTTGATTTCAATGGAAAATACATATTACTGGCTTTTATCATCACATAGGAATAGCCATTCATGTAATCATCTTTACTATACAGTTTTTAAATGCATGTATTCTCCTTTACATCTTGATGTAGTTGATGTTAAACAGTTGCAAAGAGAAACTATTGTTGAAAACTATTATAAAGAACTTTAATACAACAGTAAAGTGGTCTTTTTAAAATATTTTTTCAACTTATACTCAAACATAACTAATATGGGATAACTGCTTTTATGTACAGTAATAGAGAAATAAATAAAGCAGATGCCATGTGAAATGCTCCGTGATAAATCTGAGTGATGCTTACAATCATAAAATAAGGTTATAACATTTTTTTTTAAATTTTAAAATATATGTATTTCCAATTTACTAAAATATGTGCTCATACAGATGAAATAGGAAAAATAATTTTACATAAAAATTTACCTGCATGCTTCTATGTGGTTCTAGCACTAAATATATTTTCCCCTAATTTGTATTGTTTATGTAGAGAGATATGCAGGTGCGAACAGAGAAGACAATTTATGGTAAATATCTGACCAGATATAGTTTTAATATGTAATTTTCCTTTTCTTACAGTGCAAGAGCGCATTCTGTTAAGAGGGGGGAAATATAGATGTATAAAACAACGCTTTGGTAAAAAGGCGAGAATATTTACCTGGGACTGCCAAATAGCAATATCTCCCATATACATTTGCTGTTCCACAGATTTCATAAAAATTTCCTGATATGGTTTTCTTCTTATGTGCTCAATCTTTAAAAACTAATTGTAATGTTTTTAATAATAAAATGTGTCATTCTTTCAAATTAATATGGACATTTTGATGGGAAAGTTTTCTTCTGACTCTTGAAATTCCACAGGGCCCATGTACAGTCCACTCCTTCTTCTCACTCCAGCGTCCAGAACCATCCCACTCACAGGCAAAAAGCCCTGCTCTATAACCGCATAAACATTTGTAATGTTCTTGTTGCCTTAACTTGAATTGTAAATATAGAATTTGGAAATCTGGCTCTATTCACTCACTAGGTTTGACAATTATGAACTAGTCAGTTTTCACTAAATTGTTGAAAAGAAGGAGTTGATGGAAATATTTTCCCAGGTTTTAGTATACAAGATGTTCATGCCATGTCAGAGTTAGATGTGCTTTGATGACTCAGAAAAGAGGAGGGACTGGTTCAGAGTCAACCTGGCTTGTCAGGGAAGATTTTAAGAAATATATTTTAATTGGATCATGAAGCTAAAGAGATCACTGGGCAGAGGAAAGGAAGAAGGGTTTCTAGATAGAAGGAAAAGGGTACATCAAAACAGGCAGGTGTAAAACACAGAATATTGGAGACTATTTAGTATTTTGATGCAAAGACTATTTGTAAGATCAATTGGAGTTATGGCTGCAGTGGTGTGGAGACAAAGTCTAGGTTTCGGAGGACTAGCAGTTTGTTAGGCCTAGAAGTTTTGAATTTTATTCTTAGGTGTTGAACAACCATTGAAGGTTTTTTATAGAAATTTGATGGCGGATTTATATTTTAGAAGATAATTGGGTCAGAGTCTGGCCTAGGCAGAGGTAGTATAGAAAAAGAAAAACAATTTTAAGACATAGAGTCAATAATAGTATTTGAACTGAATATGGGCAGTGAAGCATTGGGAAGAACTAACAGAATGAGGCTGGGGTTCTGGAAAGTGATTAAGAGAATCAAACTGGCCTGACCTGTGGTGACGCAGTGGATAAAGCGTAGACCTGGAATTGCTGAGGTTGCCGGTTCAAAACCTTGGGCTTTCCTGATCAAGACATATATGGGAGTTGATGCTTCCAGCTCCTCCCCCCTTCTTTCTCTCTCTGTCTTTCCTCTCTCTCTCTCTCTCTGTCTCTCCCTCTCCTCTCTAAAATGAATAAAAAAAATTAAAAAAAGAGAATCAAACTACTAGAGTTCAATACTGATTATTATTAGCTATGAGGTCTTGGGTTAATCACTTAACCTGATTTATTTTTGTTATGAACTAAAAGTAAAGATAACTAATAGGATTATTTTCAGAGTTAGTAAACTTATTTTTATAAATGCTGAGCACATTTATTAATTTACTTAACAAATATTTATCAAGTACCTACTATGTATTAGGCACTTTATTAATATAAAATATTGAGCAGAAATTGATATGATTCCTGCATTCCTGAAACTTATCAAATGGTTGATATAGACACCAACCAAATAATTATATAGATAAGTGTAAAACTGTAACCATGGAAATATGTCAAAGGAGATGTGAATGGTCTTTTCAGAGCATAAAATAGAGACAGGGATGGGAATGAGGTGGTCAAGGCAGGCGTGGAGTTTTGAATAATAAGTGCAAGTTAAACAGAAGTCAGAGGGGAGAGGGCATTTCTGTGTCTGTCGTATAAATAGTATGTATCTAAATACTAGCCATAATTAGAAAATATAGTTTCATTATTTGGATTAGCTTTAGCTTATCACTTTATTTTCTATAACCTTGTATCAAGAATTGATTTATTAGTAAGATAACTTCAACAAATGGTTCTTATACGTAAACTGAAAATTGGGAGAAAACTGGATTTATGAAAACCTGCTTATTATTCACTCAGGTCACAATGCTGTGCAGACCATCTTCAATTTATTGACCTTTTGAATTCAACATTGATTTTTTTTTTTGTATTTTTCCGAAGTGAGAAGCAGGGGAAGGCAGACAAAGCAACTCCTGCATGCGCCCGACTGGGATACATCCGGCAAGCCCACTAGGGGCGATGCTCTGCCCATCTGTGGCGTTGCTCCATTGCAACCGGAGCCATTATAGCTCCTGAGGTGGAGGCCATGGGGCCATCCTCAGTGCCTGGGCTAACTTTGCTCCAATGGAGCTTTGTCTGTGGGAGAGGAAGAGAGAGATAAAGAGAAAGGAGAGAGGGAAGGGTAGTGAAGCAGATGGGTTCTTCTCCTGTGTGCCCTGACTGGTAATTGAACCCAGTACATGCACACACCTGGTCGATGCTCTACCACTGAGCCAACTGGCCAGGGCCTCAACATTGATTTCTTATGATTTCTGTTTATAGACTGAAGTTATCTTACTGTGAATGTTTTTTTGTTGTTGTTATTTATTGACACATACTCCATTGTTATTAAAAGTGTTGTGTGTGTGATTCGAGTCTCTACATTTTCATCCACATATCCTAAATCTTGAGTTACTATGAGATACAGAATGACATTAAAATAAACCTTGGTGGCTTTTAATAATATTTGTATTTTTGGGGCAACATGTGTTCCTGCAAATCTATCACCTGTACATGGAAGAAGTAACTTAGATCATTACTACATTTTAAAATAGTTAAAATTGGCTTGCAGAAGTCCCAGGTTCGATTCCTGGCCAGGGTACACAGGAGAAGTCCCCATCTGCTTCTCCACCCCTCCCCCTCGCCTTCCTCTCTGTCTCTCTCTTCCCCTCCTGCAGCGAGGCTCCATTGGAGCAAAGATGGCCCGGGCGCTGGGGATGGCTCCTCGGCCTCTGCCCCAGGTGCTAGAGTGGCTCTGGTCGCGGCAGAGCAATGCCCCGGAGGGGCAGAGCATCGCCCCCTGGTGGGCAGAGCATCGCCCCTGGTGGGTGTGCGGGGTGGATCCCGGTCGGGCGCATGCAGGAGTCTGTCTGACTGTCTCTCCCCGTTTCCAGCTTCAGAAAAATTAAAAAAAATAAAAAAATAAAAATAAAAATAAAAGCAGTATGCAAAAAAAAAAATGACAATAAAATAGTTAAAATTATTATTACGGGAGCATTATTTCTCTTTGTTAAGACACCACATCTGCAAACACTGATTGCCCTTCTTCCATGAGGTCTTCCAACCAGGCATCTTCTGTAATGTGGGGTTAAAATCATATACTATTTCACAGGACTACGTAAGGGTTAAGTGACTTAATTGACTAAGTCACATATTTGGTAAGTGCTCATTAAAAATTAGCTGTAAGAGCCCTGGCCGGTTGGCTCAGTGGTAGAGCGTCGGCCTGGTGTGCAGAAGTCCCAGGTTTGATTCCCGGTCAGGGCACACAGGAGAGGCGCCCATCTGCTTCTCCACCGCTCCCCCTCTCCTTCCTCTCTTTCTCTTCCCCTCCCGCAGCCGAGGCTCCATTGGAGCAAAGATGGCCCGGGCGCTGAGGATGGCTCCTCGGCTGTGCCCCAGGCTCTAGAGTGGCTCTGGTCGTGACAGAGCGATGCCCCAGAGGGGCAGAGCATCGCCCCCTGGTGGGCAGAGCGTCGCCCCTGCTGGGCGTGCCGGGTGGATCCCGGTCGGGCGCATGCGGGAGTCTTTCTGACCGTCTCTCCTCGTTTCTAGCTTCAGAAAAATACAAAAAAAAAAAAAAAATTAGCTGTAAGAAATATTACCAGGTAATAAAGTATCTTTCACTTATATTGTCTTTACATTGTCAATTGTGCAAGTACCTGAAGGAAGAGGAGGAGGCCCCTTCCTGTCTCACTGCCATGTCTCTATAGACCAGGAGACCATGTGCCCAAGCCTGTGCTGGTTGAGCTATTGCTGTTCCGTAGAGATTCTCTAGATCGGTTCAGTCCATTTCAGTAGCCACTAACCAACCACACATGGTTTTTGAACACCAGAAAGTGGCTATTCCGAATTAAAGAAGTGCTGTAAATGCAGCAAGTTTAGAAGACAATACAGGAGGGAGAAGGTAAAATATCTCATTGATAATTTTTGACAGAACACTTGATAATAAATAGTATTTGGAAATATATTGGGGTAAATAAAGTATATCATTAAAATCAATTCTACATTTTTTTAAATCTTTTTTAATGTGGCTACTACATTAAAAGTTACAGCTGTGGTTCACATTCTGTTTCTATTGGACATCAACAGTCTGCAAGGCTAGGCAGCTTAGCTAGAGCATTGTAGCTTCCTTTGGGTCTAGAACCAATATCCTACATTCTTGTCATACATGGCTCAACCCCCAAGTAGGCCTCTGACTTAATTAGAATGTTTTCTTGATGCTCCTGCTTTGTATGTCTCCTATAAAGCAAAAGAAGAGCCTCTTGAACAGTACCAAAATACAGTGTGTCTGTAAAGTTATTGTGCACTTTTGACCGATCACAAGAAAGCAACAAAAGACAATAGAAATGTGAAATCTGCACCAAATAAAAGGAAAACTCTCCCAGTTTCACACCTATTCAGTGCAGTTTGATGTGGGCTCACGCACAGATTTTTTAGGGATACTTAGGTAGCTATCCCATATAGCCTCTACAGACTCGTCACTGACTGATGGCCTACCAGAACGGGGTTTCTCCACAAAGTGCTGGTTTCCTTCAACTGCTTATCCCACCGAGTAATGTTATTCCTATGTGGTGGCGCTCCGTTATAAACACGCTGATATTCACATTGCACTTTGGTCACAGATTCAAATTTAGCGAGCCACAGAACACACTGAACTTTTCTCTGTACTGCCCACATCTCGACTGGCATGGCTGTGGGCTGCTCCGCTGTATACATGGTGTTACGTCATCATCTGCACATGTGCACATGCTGCCACATCATCCTACAGAAACTGGGAGGGTTTTCCTTTTATTTGGTGCAGATTTAACATTTCTAGCATCTCTTGTTGCTTTCCTATGACCAGTCAAAAGTGCACCATGACTTTACGGACACATTGCACATCATCCATCAGATGCTGGTACTGTGTTTTAGTAATAGGGTATATATTAAGAGGTGTCAGGATTTTCAGGTGTGTGCTTAATTCAGAGACAGAAGAAATCTGATATGTGTATTTAAAGTCATTGTATCCTATGGAGAAGCTCAAATGAAACCATTTATTTTGTGAATTAAAAATATATTCATTGTTACAGTTAGTTTTGAAACAGAGGAATAAAAAGTAAATATATGGATGTTTTGTTGGTGAGGATAACATCATTATGTAGATGTTTTCCCACTCATATTAACTCACTCCAAAAAGAAAGTTGCTGAAGAATAATTTGAATTTTGACTTTTAATACTGTGTACACAAAATATAAATATCTTTAATGAAAAATGAATTTTGGGTGAGAGGATAGGACTTTTTATTTACTTATTTTTATTTTTTATTTTATTTATTTATTTTTTTCCTGAAGTTGGAAAAGGGGAGGCAGTCAGACAGATTCCTTCATGCACCTGACTGGGACCCACCCGGCATGCCCACCAGGGGGAGATGCTCTGCCCATATGGGATGTTGCTCTGTTGCGACTAGAGCCATTCTGGCGCCTGAGGCAGAGGCCATGGAGCCATCCTCATCGCACGGGCCAACTTTGCTCCAGTGGAGCCTTGGCTGTGGGAGGGGAAGAGAGAGACAGAGAGGAAGGAGAGGGGGAGGGGTGGAGAAGCAGATGGGCACTTCTCCTGTGTGCCCCTGCTGGGAATCGAACCCGGGACTCCTGCATGCCAGGCCGACGCTCTATCACTGAGCCAACTGGCCAGGGCCTTATTTTATTTTTTTAAGTGAGATAGATTCCTGCACGTGCCCCGACTAGGTGGCCAGCAACCCTCCTCACCCCCCAGTCTGGAGCCGACGCTCAAGCAACCAAGCTATTCTTAGTGTCTGAGGCCTACAGCTATCCTCAGTGCCCGGGGCCTATGCTTGGACCAGTTGAGCTTCTGGCTATGAGAAGGAGAGAGAGTGAAGGAAGAGAAGGAGTGGAAGAGAAGAAGTGACAATCTTCTTCTCATGTGTGCCCTGACTGGGGATCAAATGTGGGATGTCTGCACTCAGGGCCAAGGCTTTATTCACTAAACCAACTGGCCAGGGCTGAGAGCCTGGGGCTTTTTAAAAATGCATAACATTTGCTTTCAAAAGCAAAATAAAATGGGAATTATACCTAAAAAATATGTTTTGATATTGCTGCTCATAATTCTGTCAGATGTCCAATACAAAATATGATATATACGTAACCATCTAACAGCAGCCTAATCAATTGCTACCCATTTTCTACCAAAGTATTAGAGCAACAAATGGAGCTTGACTTTAAAATACCAAAGCAGGAAATGTTCATGGGACTTGAAGAGGAAATATTTTTTTTAAAGTGATAGTAGTTGAAATTTAAGATGTGAATATACAATTACATTAGTGAAATTAATACTTTTAAATGACAAAATATCTTGTTATAAATTAATGTAATTATTCAAAGTACAGGTGTATAAAAAATTCCAAGTAAGAATGTGAGAAGAGCTTGATGGTGGTCCTTGAGTTCATGCCATGGCTTATTCCATCATTCTTGTTATATATACGGAAATGCCTTGCATGTGACCAGTGAAGTACATAGGCTGTACCGAGCTTTGAAACTTTTCAATAGAATTCAAACACATCATGCATTCTATGTGTAAATGCTCAATAGACACAAATATGCATTGTCTCAATATTTTCAAGCAATTCTTACAGACCTATAAAAATAAAGAATAAAATCGATGTTTTGTCTTACGTTATGCATTTTTTACTCATTTTCATAACTTCAGCTAGAACGTAAGATTTTTGAGTCAACTATAACATATATGATTTACCTTTGTATTCTTATAAAAACCTAGTGTCACTATAAATGCAAGGGCTCCATGGTACACACTAAATAAACACGAGAACTTCTGTGTGCTTTACTCTCACTCTCAGTTCAAAAGCTATCTTTGAAATCAAACCAAGAAATAGACAAAGTCTGAAAAACATAGAGCATTTAATCTGTTCATGGATTAGGAGTTGGGAAAACCCGGACTGATACCCAGTAGCACTGTGCAAAGTTCAGCTTTTCAATTCTAGAATACACCGCACCTTTTGAAGAAAGCTCACACTTAGTATTCTGTGAACCTCTTCTCAGCCAAGTTAATCATTTCTACTCCTCAGGAGTGGCCCTGCCCTTTCTTTCTCACTGGTACAGCTTTGTTCGCTGGTATATTAAATGTTTTCTAAAAGAGTTACTGTATTTTAATGCAAACGTGAAAATACTGACTTCTCCAAGATGCCTTAAATATACTTAAAGTAATCACATGCACAATTTTTGAACTAAAAACAAGTGCTCAAAATATATTTATACCTAGTGAATGTATAAAATTTATTTTTAAATGAACCAATTTATCTGTATATTTTAAATTCTCTACAGTGTTACTTTTATGATAAAAATACACTTAAAATAATCATTGTGGTCTATATCAATGGTCCTCAACCCCCGGGCCGAGGACCAGTCCGTGGGCCATTTGGTACCGGTCTGCAGAGAAAGAATAAATAACTTACATTATTTCCGTTTTATTTATATTTAAGTCTGAATGATGTTTTATTTTTAAAAAATGACCAGATTCCCTCTGTTACATTCGTCTAAGACTCACTCTTGACGCTTGTCTCGGTCACGTGATACATTTATCTGTCCCACCCTAAAGGCTGGTCTGTGAAAATATTTTCTGACATTAAACCTGTCTGTGGCCCAAAAAAGGTTGGGGATCACTGGTCTATATGGTTAACATGTGCTACATGATTACAAATAATGTTTAAAAATTTTTATAGAACAAAGAATGGGAAAACTATATTAATAATGGTTATCTCTAGAAAGCCAAACTAGGGGTAAATTTTTCCTTCTTCTTTATTTGGAATTTCTACAATTAGTATGTATTCTTTATTTTAGAGGAAATTACGTGTAATTTAAAAGAATAAAATAGTGTTATTCCTCTGGAAGTTCTATTAGCACAAAGAAAACAAATTTACATTCTATGGAGCCAGTTTTATTTGTTTGTTTGTTTGTTTATCCAGTTATTTCAAGTAATAAAACAGCTCTCTTAGCTCACTCAAAACTGTAAGAATTGCTAAAATGTATACCTCATACATTTCTATAGCTACTAGAGTCCCACAATAGCATCTTTGAGGATCAAACATTATTTAACTGACACTGCTGTACTTTGGATTATCTGTGTACTTGTTAACTAAGGCAAGCCGTTGGCATTTCTTAGAACTATTTGAAGAATTGGAAAAGCTTTTTAGGAAAATGAGTTTGTGCCTTTTAATTCTCTGTAAATAACAAGAGATTAGCTGTAGGCATCAAGCCTTAAAAGTGTTATGGTGACCCTCTCTAAACAAGACATAAATTGTCTTTCAATAGTATGTAACTTAGTATCAATTCCAACTTCACAACTCATTTCATTTTATGTCTGTTTTTTTAGTGTGATGTGTTTCTAATGGAGAGTCTAGATTTTGATTTTATTTAAAATCAAAGAATGTAGATCAAAAAGCTGAGCTGTTCTAAAGCCAGCATTATGGTTTAAGTCCTATTTCATGGCTTATCATTTAGTTGCCCAATGTTTATGTCTTCTAAAAGGACAGAAAAATGAAGATTATGTAGATTGAGTTAAAGTATCAAAATAATAAGCCCCATTTAATCATGTGAATTTTGTGAATAAAACAATATTCACAGTTTCTTATTTAAAACTTAGATTATCATATAAGAATTTACAGTTTTATCACCATAGTCCTGTTGTTCTTAGTGTTTATATATGTATTTGTGTATGTTTATATAGGTATTTGTGTATTAATAACCCTCAAAAGTTTAAGAAATCACCTTCAGAAAACATACTCTATGTAATGGCATAAAACCTCTATCAAGATATTAACTTTTGCCCTGGCCATTTGGCTCAGCGGTAGAGCATCAACCCAGCATGTGGAAGCCCCAGGTTCAATTTCTAGTCAGGGCACACAGGAAAGGTGACCATCTGCTTCTCCTCCCATCTTCCCTTCCCCTTTCTCTCTCATTCTCTCTCTCTTGCCCTCTTGCAGCTCGATTGATTCGAGCATGTCCGCCAGGGCACTGAAGATGGCTCTGTGGAGCCTATGCCTCAGATGCTAAAAATAGTTTGGTTGTGAGTGGCCCCAGATATGCAAAGCATCAGCCCCTGACTGGGGTTGCTGGGTGGATCCTGGTTGGGGTGCATGCGGGAGTCTGTCTCTCTATCTTCCCTCCTCTCAAAATTTCTTTTAAAATAAAGATGTTAACTTTTAAAATTCTATTTTTCTCAGCACTAGTCCCACTTTAGTTAAAGAGAATTACCTGTGTGAAAATCCAACAGACAATTTGGTATTGTAATTAGAAATTCACATTTCATACTGGCCTGTAATATTTTCTGAATTAAGTATCAATATGTAATATGAATTTAACTAGACTTGACCTTTTTTAAATGAAGAAGAATTAATAAGTTCAATATTTTTAGCATCATTTAAAAATGTGCAGATTTGTATTTTAAACATTTTTATTCCTAGGTTTCTTCAGATGATGTCAGAGTTTTATATACATTGGTAATTTAATTGCAATTCTAAAGTCGCTACAAAACAGGATTAGAAATACTGTTATATATCATCAAGTTCTTTACTAAGATTTACATTTGCCCCTGGGTTACTTTTTATAATTTTACTGCCACAATGAAATACATAATATATCTTCATAATTCATTCATTTAATAAACATTTATTGAGTGGTGTTTCTGATGCTGTTTAGGAGCTTATGTACAGAGAGCAAATAAAACAGCAAAAATATTTCGATTCTTGGAGCCCATAGTCTATTAATATTACATGTAATAAAATGAGTCTTTTATTAAAATAAAATAACAAGAGTAAACAATAAAACTGAGGCTGTAATTGAAAAAAGCCCACTGTTTTTTATATAGTCATTCTTTGTATGCTGTTTAAATAAACCAAGATAGTTCTCTTTAAAAATGCCTCCCATTCAAAGATATGCCAGTAAATAGATAGAAAGTAAAATAATTGATTTAACAGCAGTGTTCTAATTTAATGATCTCACATTCCCTGCAATGTTTTGGGTTCATCTCTATTTAGATACCTTGCAGCCTGTTAAACCCAACAGGACCCAAAGGAACTCATTATTCCTTCACCCAAATGATTCTCTTCCATTGTTTGCTATCTTTTTAAATGCCACTTTAATCCGCCCACTAATGAAGGGGGAAATTTAAGATTCTTGTCCCCATTCTCAAATTCATTCTCCAAACCCAATCTATTGCCAATCATTTTCAATTCTATGTCTTAAATATTTTTTTAAAATTTTTGTCTGTTTTCCACTTTCCCTATTGCCATTCCTATTCTACCTGCTTTCTTACCTAATGGCATCCGTCCCCTTTCCCAACTGCTTTCCCCTTTATAACCAGATGATATTTTGAAATCCAGATTTGACTGTGTCATTTCCCTTTTTTTCTGGGGGCTTCTCTTTGATTCTTGGAATAAAGTCCATTGTGCATGACAAAGCTCACAAAACTCCCATGATTGGGCTCCTCCTGACCTACCTCTCTCTCCTGTCTAATTTATCCCGTGTCTTGCCCTGGGCTCTCACTGTTCTAGCCACAATGAACCTCTTTCTGCGATTGCCGTTAATCAAGTTCTCTCTTGCTTTCCTCAGATCCGCTAACAAGCTATTCTCAGCCTGGGTCATGTGCCCACCACTTTGAAATTCTCCTCCAGATTTCAGCTCCATAATCCTTTAGCCTTGACCAGTAGAGTTCTTACTCGTCTTTCAAATTTGAGATTTCAAATTATTTCAGGGAAGCTGCACTCACCCACATAGAAATACACACTCACCTGGAGTAGATTTCCCCTTCTATAACACTCAGGATATGTGATTATTTGTCTCACCTGTATTTATTCCAGTCCTCACCATTTCTCTAATCCTATTACAGGGTTTATCCTACATGGTAGATGTGCAGTACATTTTGTTGACTGCAAATGATTGAATGTATCTGAGAGCTAAAATGAAACTTTATTCAGTGATTTCAAGCAGTTGAATAAAAATATTTTAAGGTGGTTAATCTTCATGATGTGTTCCATAAGAATGTATTTCATTTGTTCACTGTTACCTATAAATTGAGTATTAAATAAATTTTAAATGGGCAAACTCACTGCAATGTTCGTATATGCATGGTGTAACTTGGAAGGGGGGAGATTCCTTCAGCACCCGTTATTAGCAATTTTATGATTTGCATTTTGGTTGTAAATGTCATGGCATGATATATAAAGGGCTGAGAAAAGCAGTCTCTGGCAAATGGAGTGGTTAAAAATGTAAAGAAAATAAAAATCTAATTTTTAAAAATAACTACTGATATTAATAAAAAGCCAAATGGATTTCTTGCAAATCTGGTAAATAAAGATGGGTTTTGAAGCTTAGACTTTATACCTCCTTTGATGCATGAGCTCCTGTTCAAAGCTGAGTTATAAGCTTTGGTTATATTGTACCAGGGGTGCAGTTGGACTCATACAATAGTTGCACTTCAAGTGTCACTATAATCTGCTAAATGTAATAAAATTACATTGAAATAATGTAAAAAAAAATCTAATTTAAACAGAGGGAAATAAAATTTGAAGTTAAGCTAATGCTTTTTTTGGTCCCTGCTGTGGTCCTTTCTGGCTAGGCCCATACTGGTGCTGGCAGCCTTGTTGTGTTAATGTGTGGTAGGACGGTGAGGCTACAGAGAAGTAGATAACACTGTAGCCACTCTATTCTCTGGATAAGAAGTGGTCCTCCGACTAGCAGCTTTAAGCAAGTGGCATACCTCATTTGCAAGAATAAACTTGGTGTTTGATTACCACCAACCTGTAAATTCCCGCCTTTTCTTTTTAGTCACAGTTTTATTTTTTGAGGTTAATTGAATTACACCGACTGGACTATCAAACTTCTTTTAGAAGTAGAATGGGATAAATTTTTGTGAGCAGAGGAGAAATATCCAGAATGGAACATTTTTGATAGATATTTTAAAATTAAAAAACTACAGAGAAAGTTTTTAATCTACAAATTGCAAGTTTAGCAGTCTCAGCAAGTATTTTTTTAAAGATTTTATATTTATTTATTTTAGAGAGGGGAGAAAGAGAGAGAGAGAGAGAGAGAGAAGGCAGGGAAGAGCAGGAAACATCAAACCAGGCAAACCCAGGGTTTCGAACTGGCAACCTCACATTCCAGGTCGATGCTCTATCCCCTGTGCCACCACAGATAAGGCTCAGCAAGTATTTTAATAAAAGTGTTCTGCTTTCTTTTAATCTTTCAGGACTGCTTTCTGCATCCCTAGAATGGAAATAATAATAGTTTCATCTTCATAGGATTGGTGTGGGAACCAAATGAGTTATTAAATATAAAAGATGTAGAAGACTGTGTGACACATGTTAAAATTTATATATTCGTGTTAGCAATCATTATTATATTTACATTTTTTAAAAAATTTGTTTAAAGAATTTATACAAATGAGTTTCCGTAAGTAGATAAAGGTTCTGAAAATATCATGGGTAAGTAAGCTTATACTTGCCTAAGTAGTGCTTTATAATAAACTAAAGTATGTAAAACATTGCATTCATTTATTTTAAAATTGAAAAATCCAAATAATGCTTTATTTCTATAAGTAAAACAATTACTTCATCATTACGTTCAAATGTAACTAAGAAACAGTGAAAACACATTTGAACCTGCTCCTCTCTTACTCTCCCTAAAACACAATTCCTAATATTTTTTTTTCCTGAAAAATACAGGAATTCTGATAAGAGTGTGAGAAGCGACGTGTATCTGGCCCGTGAACGCTAATCCTGTAGGTGGGAGCCATAGCTGTGGGAGCAGGTGGCCCTTCAGCCTTCATTCATCACCACTGTTTATTTAAATATAGTTGGTATACTATCTTATCCTGGTTATGTTAGTTTCAGGTTTACAATATAGTGATTCAACATTTTTATACCTTACAGTTTGATCACCCCACTAATTCAAGTAATCATCTGTCAACCTATAATCTCATCACAATATTATTAACAAAATTCTCCTTCCCCCTTTCACCCATCCGCTCTAGTAAAGATCCCTTTGTTCTGTGTCTCTATGAGTCTGTTTTTGTATTGTTTGTTTGTTTTGTTCTGTTTTGTTTTTAGATTCCACATGTATACCATATGACCCAGCAATTCCACTTTGGGGTATTTATCCATAAAAAACAAGAACACAATTCAAAATACATATGTACACCTATGTTAATTGCAGCATGATTTACAATAGCCAAGATATGGAAGCATCCTAAGTGTCTGTCAACAGATGAATGGATAAAGAACACATGGTACGCATACATAATAAAATATTACACAACAATAAAAAGGAATGAAATCTTGCATTTGTTACAGCATGGATGGATCTAGAGAGTGTATACGTCAAGTGAAATGCGTTAGGCAGAGAAAGACAAATACCATATGGTTTCACTTATATGTGGAGTCTACAAACCTCTCATGTTTTTTGAACAGAATCTTGAGTAACCAGTTTTCTGCCATAAAATATATAGTTTTAGCTCCTGATCAGCCAGTGGTATAAGTAATTCACTTCAACTCCCCGAGTTTAATTGGCTATAATCTCAACCCATATGCCTCTATCTGTATTCAATATTGTTATATGTCTTTCAAATTGCTTTATACATCTACATGTATGGCACTGTCTTGTATAAGTACATCTATGCAAGCCAATTTGTTTAATTTCTCATGTTAGAAAAATTTTTTCTTTTCAAATAAATTCACATTAATGTCTTCATTCTATTAGAGAAACCTTTTTGTTCATTAAAATATATAATTAATTTTATAAGCACAAGTATACAAAACGTCCATGTATATGTTGAGGTATTGAATTATAAATTAATATGAAACTAAATATGACACTAGTTTTCCTGATTCCAGAAATGTTAGATTTTTAGGTAAGAGCAAATGTTTATATTTGCATTAAATTATTCACCTGTAAATATCAATACACTTTGTAAGCAAACATGAGCTTTGAAACTCAATTCCATTAAGTTGTATGACCACTGCAGGTTTTTGATACCCTTAACCAATAATAGATACCCTCTCTGAGTGTACAGTTTTCTTTAAAACATTAAAGTAGACTTGGTTTACTCAGAGAAGCTATGAAATACTTGATGTGGAGGATGTGTCCTTTAGACACATGATGAATTGCAGTTCAAGATAGGATATTACAGTGCTGAGCTTAAGCCTGTGTGACACATAGAGAGTTTTCTGGATTTTCAAACAAGTAAGAACAGGTCAAAATTAAAACACATAGCTGAGGGAGAGGGGTAAAATTTGTTTAAATGTAAGTGTATAATTTATTCTATTTCTGCTCAAGCAGCACTGTGGTATTCTTTAAAATTTTTTCATTAATCTCTAAAAATGACAGGTGTCAGGGGTCTTTTGTGATGCACAATCAGAAAAGTTTCGGTCAAGAGGTCATACTGTTACGATGTGTTAGTCAGTAGCCCTGTCTCCTGTGGAATTAGCCTTGTTTGAAGTCTTTCCAAAGAAAGATATTTTTTGTAATGCACATCAGTGGAATAATGTGTTTGGGAATGGCTTTACCTAGAATAAAAGCTGAGAAAATTCTTTATGATTAAAAAAACTATTGCGCCCATTCAACACAATAAAAATCTCTCGAAGTATATGTGGAATGCATAGTTTAACAGAGAACATGTATTCAGGAATAGTATTAAGCAATTAAAAAGTATATTTATGCCTTTTTGAATCTTTTGTCTAAAAGTCTAAAATGTCTTATTTAAAATACAAAGTTATTCAATTTTTTAACATAAGTATCATTTTAATATAAACAGTCTTCTTTAAATGAGAAAAATTTACTATCAAAACACAATGTTAACATTTTTAAAATATCTTAAAATACTATCTAATAAAAAGTCTCAATGTTTGTTTTATGACCATTAACTAATGTATTTATTTTCTACATATAACTAAAACTTGGGATTAAATAAAAATGGAAAATATTATTAACCACAAATTACCTATTTTTTCATCAGAACTTGGGAAGCAGTTTAATGCTTCCTCTTGTGCTATTAAAGAAATAACAGACTTTTGAAATGACCTCTTAAGACACGTTAATTTATGAAACTCTAATCCTAGAAACTTGGTGAGATAGAATGTGAATATATTAGCTTTAAAGTGGACAGATTTGGGTTTGAATTTTACCTTCACCAGTTATCAGTTATTGACCTTGGGCTAGTCACTGAACCGCTCCTGTTTTTAAATTATTGTTTGATGAAGAGACTACAATGCCATCTATTCCAAGGGGATGGGGAATTAAACAAATATATAATGCCAATACTTCCTGTAGTACACACTCATAGAATGATTGCCCCTTGTTTTTGTTCTTATCACCAAGAAAATAAGTCTCTTCCTCTCATTCTTTCTTCACTATTCATTCATTCATTTTATTCAGCTGTAGCACATATGACTTAACAAAATAGATATGTGATTGTCCTCTTTGAGCTTATAACCCAATGAAGGAGAGAGGTACACCATGCACCTAGCATGTTATTTGGCTTAATAAAAAGAAAGAAAGAAAGAAAGAAAGAAAGAAAGAAAGAAAGAAAGAAAGAAAGAAAGAAAGGAGGGAGGGAGGGAGGGAGGGAGGGAGGGAGGGAGGGAGGGAGGGAAGGGAATAGATCATTACTAGTTGCAATAAATGTTCTAGAGAAAAATAAGTTGTTATGAAAAAGAAATGCAGAGGACATCTATATTTAATTGAGAAAATTACAATTAAGCTAAGACTGAAAGATGAGTAGGAGCTAATCAGGAGCAAATGGGAGCATAATAGGTGTGTTTGGGGCAGTCGAGAGCTCAGGTGGGACATGAAGTATCTAGAAAATCTAAATAGCAACATTAAATTAGCAAGCAGTTTATTGTAAGTCTAATGATTAGAAGACAGTCATTACAGAACTAATCCTAAATCTTTTCTCTAGGAAAAGTTATACTCCTGCTTTGTTCAATTCTATTTTTTAATTAAATTTATCAGGGTGATAGTTAAAATGATCATATAAGTTTCAAGTGTACATTTCTATGGTACATGTTATAATTCTAAATTTTAAATTATTTTATTTATTTATTCATTTTAGAGAGGAGAGGGAGAGAGAGAGAGAGAGAGAGAGAGAGAGAGAGAGAGAGAGGAGAGGAGAGACAGAGAGAGAGAAGGGGGGGGAGGAGCTGGAAGCATCAACTCCCATATGTGCCTTGACCAGGCAAGCCCAGGGTTTCGAACCGGCGACCTCAGCATTTCCAGGTCAACGCTTTATCCACTGCGCCACCACAGGTCAGGCTATATAATTCTAAATTTTAATTTTGACTAAATATTTGTCATTGTTGGGTAATGTTTTGTTATAGCTGCATTACACCTGACTTTTTTAATGCAGAATAATGAATTTAAGTGTAATTGTTAATATTCTACTCTCTCTATATTCTCCTACAAACTGAAATCTGAATTCTTAAAACATTTTTAAAAAGATATTTGTATTTTACTTTATATATTATTTACCCTATTTATTTATTTTACCCCCGATCCCACAACTTTACTCATCTCTGGCTCTTTTTGATAACCTAAATTTAACATTTTTTTTTCAGTGATCCTTTATACAAATAAAGTTCTCAAGCAAATAAAAGATTATTACAGTGCCTGACCTGTGGTGGCGCAGTGGATAAAGCGTCGGCCTGGAAATGCTGAGGTCGCCGGTTCGAAACCCTGGGCTTGCCTGGTCAGGGCACATATGGGAGTTGATGCTTCCAGCTCCTCCCCCTGTCTCTCTCTCTCCTCTCTAAAATGAATACATAAAAAATAAAAAAAATAAAAAAAAAAAAAAATAAAAAAAAAAAGATTATTACAAATCACAGTTGAGGAGATATTTCTTGGTGTTGAAGTTTTATATTCTTTCCACATATATAGGATGAGGCAAAAGTAGGGTTAGAGTTGTGAGTACCTGAGTTTATTCTTGTATTATCATGTCAATTATTGAATTATCTTCTATATCAACAACTGTAAACCTACTTTTGTGATACCCTGTACAATAACCATAGGTAAATTTTTAATACCAGGTTGTCATATTTACATACAATTCTGATTTTTTTTTGTCGTGGCAATTAACCTTTGTGATATAGTGCTTTTTATCTTCCCTTTTTTTTTTAAATAACATTGACAGTATCTCAATTGAACTACTTCCTTCAGACACCAACCTATAAATCTCTTCAGATTGACAGCAAGCCACTTATTCAAACTAGTGGCACACTGTATTAGTCATGTGCCATTAAAAAATACATTGGCAAGACAATTAGATAAAGTTGAATAAAAGGACTTAAATGTACATCTGGGTATATAATGTTAACCTCCTCCAAGACATTTGTAACTGCCATTATTCTTTCTACAAAGAAAGTTATATTGTTGTGTTTCGTAATAGACATAAGAGTATCACTTTTGTTACTTGACTAGAGATTTGAAAATTGATTAGCATGTCCTATCCTAATGACTTCTATATGAAAGTTAAATTTACTTTCAAATCTGTAGTCGTGTCTCTTTAAGATGGTCAGTTAAATCTTAGATGAAGGCTGCTTTCTAGTCATCACCGTAAAGATATTTTACCTCTCTCGAATTTCTGAAAAAGTATAGTTGAAGGCAAATGTATGTATTAAGATATTGAGTATTCTATTATGTGTGTCATCTTGCTAACCTGGATATGAAGAGCTTTTAAAAATAATCCTTAATAAATTCCTTTGACTTGATTTTCTACTTCTTCATCACACATGGGAGGAATGTTAGATGTCTGATAACATTTTTTGTGATGCGTTAAGTCTGTGCCTACTTTTGCAAGTCTAAGAAACTTGTTAACTGCCTTCTCTTTCAATAGTTCTTGAGCAAATTAAGCTGTTTAATAAATATTGAAAATTGTTTTTAAAAATATTTGTTAATTTATTTAAAATAAGTATTGCGTTTTGGTTGTCTTCAGAACTCTGAAATAGTTCCAGAAGAAGAAAAATAAGTCCAGATTTACCTGGGGAATTTGAACTCTGGCCAAGTAAAAGTAACCATCAGGGATGCAAACTACAGTCAGTACAAAGGAAATTGCAGCTTTGATTATGAATGATGTTGGAGATCATCTATTCCAAGTTCTTATATGTTCCTTATAAAGGAAGAAATGTCCGTTTTGTCAAAAAGCTAGTCAGTGACCGAGTTGGAAGAGAACCTAAGACCTTTGCTTTAAAAATAGGTACTGGGTTTAAATTCTGCTCCGTCATTGATTAAATGGTTAAATTGAATATAAGTCCTCTGATTTTTTTGTTTGTTATCAATACAATATGGATAGTATCTCTTCTTTACTTAGCATGTGAAGGCTCCTAGCACAGAATCTGGTACATTGTTGGAGTTTAGGAAGAATATGTTTTTTCTTCCCAGTTCCTTTCTATTCCATCACCCTGTCTTCAAAGACAAAATGTCCATCATTTTGAAGAACGGAGTTTCTTCATACATTCCTTCAGCAAACATTGAGAGCTTGTGCCAGAATCCAGGGATTTAAATTTGAGTAAGAAAGCTCCTTTCTATTGATCTTATTTTTTACTGGACTTTTCCTGGAGCATTGCTATCTGGAGAACTCCTTGTCCCTTGTTTTCTGTAGCAATTTTTGTCACTGACTCTCATTCTGCTTCTGACTATTCTTTGTCTTTTTGTGGGAATCTCTTCCCTTATCCACCTTTAATGGTGGTTGTTCCCTAACAGAGCTTCTTCCTCCTGCGGCTCCTGTCATTTTACGCCCCCTCAGTAATCTCATCATTATAACTCCTACTTTATTCTGATCTTTTTTCCCCTGAGTTTTAGATGTATATATCCAATGTCTAGTAAACATTTCATTAAGATATTTCCTAAGAATTGTAAGTTTTATAATCTCTTTCTACCCATCTTCTTTTCTCTTCCTAAATTCTATAGCTCAATTTATGGCAGTAACATCCAGTTAGCTAATCAAGCCAACTCTTGTTCATTCTTTCATTCTACTCTATTTATCAGTCATAAATACTATCTTAATACTTAACTATATCTAGGACCATTTGCCACCATACACTTTACCTAAGGGATTGTAAATGTTATTTATTGATAATATTCAGGCACTGTTGATAAAGTGCCTTATATTGATAAAAATCAGTATATTTTGACAGTTTCCAAAAGAGAAAAGTAAAGTATCTTATGTAAGGAGTGCCTTTTGGACTTTGGACCAGATACCAAGTAGACAAACTCTGTTACCCTCCTCTTTACAAATCTCCCCCTAAAACACACACACAACTTGCCATAGAAGTAGTTAAAAAACATCTCTTGATCAAACTCTTACCCTCATCTATTACTGTCTCTTTGCCTTCACTTTTGCTACCAGCCCCTCCCCCTATCCCACAATTTATTTTACTTCCTGCTTCAGGGTGATTCGTGTAAAAACAAATTCAACCCTACCACTCATTCTCTTTAAAACTTATTAATATTTTCTCATTGGTTAGTGAAAAGCCATAGTTTTTCTCTCAACACATAAGAGCCTCCATGTCTTTCTCTTTGTCCCACCACACTACCTTGAATTCTTTGTTTCTTTTAATATTAGAAATATACTTTGTGTATGAAACGCATCATTTTGTGCTGTGTCCATTTGGCTAACCCCAGCTCATCCTCAGTCCATCAGGATCCAGATCAGCGCTCCCTGAAAGCTCCTATTGTCATTCTCATCCCCCCAAAAAAGTCCCTCCAGTAATAGACTGAATGAACCTCTCCCATTGCATTTATTGCCTTGATTAAAATAATCTCTTTACTCATCTCTAACCCACTAGAATGAGGGATGAAATTTAAGGAAGGACTGGGAGGAGGACTGGGGTGAAAGCTAATGAAAGCGGAGATTGGATGATGCCAGGTCACAAGGAGGTTTGAAGGATATGCTATGAAGCCATGCAAGGAGATAAAATCTGTTGTTTTAAAACACGAGCCTTATGCACTATGAAACAATGAGAAAACCATGGATACTGTTATTTAGCTGATTTTTGTTGAAAACTCAATTCTAGATACTCACCAGCATTGTTATACAGGGTATTTACCACAAAACTTTTGAACTTTAGTATTTTTATCTTTAGAATTGTTGGTGATTGAATTTACTGTTGAGACTTGTTGCAAAGTTGCCTGACCAGGCATTGGCACAGTGGACAGAGCGTCAGACTGGGACATGGAGGACCCAGGTTTGAAACCCTGAGGTCGCCAGCTTGCGCACGAGCTCACCTGGTTGGAGCGTGGGCTCTTCAACTTGAGCGCGGGGTCGCTGGCTTGAGCATGAGATCATAGATATGACCCCATGGTCACTGGCTTGAGCCCAAAGGTTGCTGGCTTGAAGCCCAAGGTGGCTGGCCTGAAGCTCAAGGTTGCTGGCTTGAGCACAGGATCACTAGCTCTGCTGTAGCCCCCCCCTACCCAACCATCAAGGCACATATGAAAAAGCAATCAATGAGCAACTAAGGAACTGCAACGAAGAATTGAGTCTTCTCATCTCTGTCACTTCCTGCCTGTCTGTCCCTATTTGTCCCTCTCTCTGACTCTCTCTCTCTGTCTCTGTCAAAAAAAAAAAAAAAAAAACTTGTTGCAAGGTTAAAAAAAGAAAGTGCTAAAAGTGAGTACCTTGAACCTAACACATTGTAGATTTTCAATGCACATTTTAAAACTTCTATTTAAGTAGTCTACCTCTAATAATTTTGGTAAGGTATGTTCTTCCATATCATTGTAATTGATTTTAAGGATATTAACATGTGACATTAAATATTTTTTAAAACGCATACATCAGATGTAGGTTAACATTATTTTAAAATAATATTTATTTCTCTAAAATTTAACCACATTTCTTTGAAGTTCTTTTCTACTTCTTAAAATTGGTTAATTGATTATAGAAACTTTTATATAAAATACATTATTTACATAAAATATTTTCATAAAATGATATGAACCCATAATTTTTAAATATTTGGGTTAAGACTCCATAAAATTTTCATAGTCTACATTATGTGAAAGGGGCTTTATGAGTTTGTAGTTTCAAATAGGTAAAATATTTATCCTCCTGAATAAAACAAAAGCACAGGATTCTTTATGAATATTATGCTTCTCAGTCTCTCTCTCATTGGGTGTTTCTCAGGAAAGGAAGCTTCACCTATATACAAAGTCTTACTTTTGAAAAAAAAATTGTTATTATTCCTAAATAATGTGTGTATAATTATATTAAAATAATTTTTCATTTCTTATTATTAGAAAGATGATAATTTTACAAAGCAAGTGAATTATGTTCTTCCTTTCCAAATATACTGAGGAACAAAAATTAAAAAGTTGCCCAAAGTAGAGTAATGACAATACTAAAATGCATTTAAATTTGAGAAAAATAAATCCAAAACAAAACTCAAGTTCATCATTCCAACTTTAGTCAAATGACAAAACATTCTCAAATAAAATGTCTGAAACATGTCATTAGCTTAGTTCACTGTGACATGTAACTTAAATAATTTAATACTAAAAAAGGGAACACGTTGTTATAGTAATATAGGTATGGTTTTATATATAAAAATTAGAATTGATATGAACAACCTTGTTACTTCTGTTTCATTATACTTTCTTTAACAACCATTTTAAGAATTTGCATAATCGTAAGTATGCCCATGAGAGTATGTTACGCATGCAAACATCATCTGGCATGAATTGCCAAGCGGGGGGTGGGGGTGGGGGGGGTGGGGGGGTGGGGGTGGTGGTGAGGGAAGGGAATCTTCATACCATCCCTTATCTAATTTTCAACTCGAATTAAATTATTTAAAAGCCAATTATTGTAGTAGTATATTTAATCATATTTCAAAGCATTTCCAACTTACAATTGCTTAACTGTGATCTTTTACCTTAACTATTGCATTTACTTGCATTTTCATAAAAATTCTTGTTATTTTTCTAAGTAATAACTGGACTCTTCCGAAGGTTCAAACACACTATTTGATGGATACCTATTGTTTTGTGACTAACCACACTAAACTTATTGGCTCAAAGCCACAATAATTTATTTCTCATTCTCTGGGTTAGGGGAGATGTTGGCTAAGTGTCTCCTCTACAATCTACCTGGTATCGGCTGAGGTCACTCACACAGGTGGCTGGATTCATCTGGAGAGGAGGCTGGGCTTGAACTTTCAAAAAAGCTTCAACCACATATCCAACTTCTCCATGGTCCTCTGAGGCCTCTTATCTCCCCAACTTGTCTCACTATTCCCCACCTTGCCAGAACTTCTTTCTGCCCAGCGCAGCCGCTGACTAACCATGGCAAAGGCAAAAATAGCCAATCCCCTTAAGGGCTAGTTCACAACTGGCTTAGCAACAACTCCAACACGTTATATTGGTCCAGGTGAGTCATGAGGCTAGTGCAAAGGAAAGTAGGGGAACAGACTTCACCTCCTGATGGAGGAGCAGCTTGCACGTGCAGAGAGAGGAGGAGCTGCTGAGAGCTATCTTTGGCAACTGGCTGCCTTCATATTCATTGTGCATTAAAATAAAAAACTCTGAGTACAGTCTGCCAGACACTCCTGTTCTCACATCACAACTAAGTTAAATCAGTATATCATTATAAAGTCAAAAGCAAAAGTCATATTTCTTTACATTTTGTCCTGAAAGTTTTCCTGTGGTTTTTATTGAACTCACATTATTCCCAGTATTTCAATATTACTGTAGTTCAGATTTCTGAATAAGCCGTTTTCAAATTTTTACTTAGTTGTTCAAATTAGTTATTTAAAAACATGAAGAAAAAAATAATTGGCTATAAGCCACTGTTTCTATACTTGTAAACAGACATTCATGTCTTTAGAATAATTTGCAGCTAATTTCCAAATACGTATGTGGTTTTTGTTCTTGTCATTTACCACGTTTTACTAGTATTGCAATGAGGGTCACATTAAATGTTGGTTGGGTTCCCACAATGTGATGAGCACCGTGGTCAGGCTCTGGCATTTAACAGGAGTAAGGAAGTCATAGCACTCAGAGAACTTAAAAGGTTACTTACCTTAAGTGAGTTAGATTCCTTTAGTTAAATTTACCTGTTAACTTCCATAAGCCACTACTTAAAAACTTGATGTTTTCTTGAGTTTATGAAACAATTTAAAATATGAACCACCCAGTACTTAACCTAACTGGACTATAATTCCCAAGGTTCTGTGGTTTAAAGCAAATGCATATTTGACTTTTTACAGTTACCAAATTCAATGAAAATGTGTTGTTAACTGACACTTTGGTGAAGCTGTGGTACCCAGTCTGAAGAAGTAAAACTATTGATAGGGAAACTTGTCACTGGGTCTTAGCTTTTCATATACCAATTATGTAATCTTGGAAAAATCATATCATCTTTCTTGGCCTCAATGTCTTCAAATTTGTAAGTGAGAATTTTGGACTGGATGATTTTCATATGCCATGAAAAACACCAGTTGCCTACATTACGCATGAAGCAAATGATTTGTACGTATGAAATAACTCCAGTGACAGGTAAACACCTTATCACAGAAATAAGATGCTTTATCATAGTTGTGGACTCTTGGTGACAGGAGAGTGTGCAGCGGGAAAGTGGGTGCGTGGGACTTCTTTCCCCTGAGGATTCTGACTTGCACCCCTCTACCCGACCCTCACCCCCCAGCCTTCCGTGATGCTGTCTAACGAAGCTGCATTTATTTACGGGAATGTGCCATCTGGTTTAACTCGTGTCACGTGAGAAGAGAAAAAAGTCTAGAAAACAAAAAAAATTCTCCTTTAGGACTTTATTTTTATTAAAGGTCTCCTAGTCTTGCTGCTACAGCATAGGTTCCCTACAAATAATAACAGAATCATACTCATCTTTGAGTTTTAAAAATGGTGCTATTTGATTATTTCATCAACCTGAATTTGCCTTAAAATACCAACAAGGTAGATTTTTTTTCTTTTATATACTTTTAATGTTTTAAACTTTTGATTTATCTGTTTTTGTTGAATATTTATATTTGACCTATGAGAACAATGGCTTTGTGGTTGTCTGTTCACAATCAGAGTTGGCTCTTTCATACTTTGTGTACCATTATAGTTTTGCTTTGAATGTGTGGATCATTAACTAACCCTCATTTCTGATATATTTTTTATTAACTCTTATTGCTGACCTTCATTTCTGACATATTTATTATTGTATTTAGCTTGCTTGTGTCCTACTTTTTTGTGTCACCTTTCTGAGGTAGAATCTTCTCCATTTATGTCTTTTTATTTGTATTCCTTTGGCTGAGAATCAAGATTACTATTTGTCTCTATATGTTTATACCATAAGTAAAATTCAAACTTTAGGCAATTTGCTTTACTATGGCTTGTATTTTATGAGTTGATTTTGTTATACATCTAATTAGGTTTATTTTTGAACTTCAAAGCTCTCTTCGTGATGTTATCCTGTGACTTTCCCTCCCTCCCTCCCTCCCTCCCTCCCTCGCTCCCTCCCTCCCTCCTTCCCTCCCTCCCTTCCTTTCTTCCTTCATCTTTTTCTTTTTTTTCTCTCATTCCCTCTCCCCTTCTTTCTTTTTTCCCCTTCCCTTTAAATTATCCAGCATTATTGTTAGTGGTCTCTGTTAGAAGTTTCCCCTCAGTATTTTTTATATAAAGTCTTCATTTCATTACTATTACTTTAGCCAGCTTTTTTTACATTCTTCCCAGATGTATTAAAAGTTTCCACCTCAGAGAAAGTCACCAGCTCCTCCGAGGTTAGCTGTGGTTCCTTTTTGTGTACGTCAGGACTGTCGAAGAGAACAGCCTAGAAGACAGGAAAGAATTAGTGCTGGGACATTTATTTTCAGCACAATATCTTTTTTACAGCCTAGTCTTTGAGCTGATGTCTTTCTCATTTTGTTGAAATCAGATATATGCATTCCTAATTGATTATCATAGCTTTCTCAGTAATATTATAGTAACTCATTGCCAGATACTGCTGAAATATTTTACTTGAGTAGGTTTTGCAGTAAATATCTTGGGGATTTAGATTAGCCATTATCACTGAGTCCTGTGATATGAAACATCATAATCTATTCACATTTATTAGTTGTCTTTTTTTAGTCAATTGATATGAAAATAAATCAATGCTTTGACCTGGGGGGCTACAGCAGAGCAAGTGACCCTTTGCTGAAGCGACCTGGGCTCAAGCCAGCAATGTTGGGCTTTAAGCCAGTGACCTTTGGGCTCAAGCTAGCAACCATAGGGTCATGTCTATGATCCCACGCTAAAGCCAGTGACCCTGTGCTCAAGCCGGAGACCTTGGGTTTAAAACCTGGGTCTTCCGTGGCCCAGTCTGACACTCTATCCACTGCACTACTACCTAGTTAGGCCTAAGGTAGCTTGTTGAGGAGAGGGAGCTCCCTCCCTGTAAAGCCAGTATCCACGGCCAGGGCCACTATCACAGCCGCCTGGCCCATGCAGGTTCGCATTGGATTCGGACAGTCGGTAAAGAAACAATGGAGCCACAAACTGATGGGCCATAGTCTTTAATTCTAGTTTGCACCCGGCGGGCAAGTAAAAATACACACTGGGCTCCAAAACCCAGTCACATTCAGTGCTCACAAAGCCACTGACTTATCCGAGTTTCCTAGAATCAAAGGTTTCTAGCTCACCAGACTTATTCACCTCTGTTCCCCATCTCCTTCCTTATCCCAAATACAAACTCTACACAAACTGGCATCTCACTCAGCACTCCGCCATCTTGGCTGCTTCTCCTGGCCTCCTCCACATGGCCTTTCTCTGCTCTCCTCTGCTCTCTCTTCTAATGATAATCTCAGGAACCAAGAGCCCAAACTCCCATTCTACCCCTATTTTATAGTGTAGATTCAAAACCCTTAATCCAATATACAAAATAGGGAAGTCTCTAATACAAAGTCACTTTCTGAGGCATGATTGGATTGTACCACCCTACATCAAAAAGGGTGGGAAAGGCTTAATCCCAAAACCAAGCCCCAGGCTACAAGGATTCTCAACACACATTAATATCACCTGGGCGATGGCCTCCATCTTTAACAAAGTGAGCATAATACATTTTATCTGCCCAACACTCCCATTATCTCTGGTAGACTCTACTATAGCCCACCTCACTTCTGTGAGCAGGAAGTCTAAGTAAAAATGCAGTATACAAGCTGCAAATATAGTTCCAGTACAAACATTCTTAAGTTCAGAATAAGAAGAAAGAACAAGGAAATGACAAATCTACTTCTTCGTTTTTTGTTTTTTTTTTTGTATTTTCCTGAAGCTGGAAACGGGAGAGACAGTCAGACAGACTCCCGCATGCGCCTGACCGGGATCCACCTGGCACGCCCACCAGGGGCAACGCTCTGCCCACTAGGGGGCGATGCTCTGCCCCTCCGGGGCATCACTCTGTCGTGACCAGAGCCACTCCAGCGCCTGGGCCATCTTTGCTCCAATGGAGCCTCAGCTGCGGGAGGGGAAGAGAGAGACAGAGAGGAAGGAGAGGGGGAGGGGTGGAGGAGCAGATGGGCGCTTCTCCTGTGTGCCCTGGCCGGGAATCGAACCCAGGACCTCTGCACGCCAGGCCGACGCTCTACCACTGAGCCAACTGGCCAGGGCTGACAAATCTACTTCTTGAGATTTAATCATTTACTAACAAAGATAGTTTATCTAGCCTCTATTTTGACTTTTTGACTATTTTTTTATCAAGAAGAATGTTTTTTGGATTGAGAAGTACTAAATAAACACCATTATAAATGAACTGGAATACACAATATGGAAAGGATTATTAAAAAGCAGTTTCTTGCTCCCAAACCTTGAATGAACAAATTTTATCTCTCTGTAAGTTAGTAAAATTTGGAAACTTAGGGTTTTGAACTGCTGTCTAATCCTTGTAAGTATGGGGAACAGAAATTTTTCCCAAAGAATTGTCCAATGGGTGGATATGGAAATCCCCATTTAAATAGGGAGAAGCAGGGAAGAGAAGAGGAACAAAGAGACAGAGAAAGGTAAATGGATTCTCAAAGCTATAAAACTGTGAATAAAACAAATTATTATTACTTTTTTTAAGTGAGACAGATTTCCACATGCATCCTGATTGGGATTCACCTGGCAACCCCTGTCAGGGGCCAATGCTTAAATCAGCAGAGCTATCCTTAGCGCCTCTGCTGACACTTGAACCAATAGAGCCACTGGCTGCAGGAGGACAAGAGAGAGAGAAGGGAGAAAGGGAAGGGAGTGGGATGGGGAGATGGGTGCCCTGACTGGCAATCAAACCCTGAATATCCATACGCCAGGTTGTTGCTCTATCCACTGAGCAAACAGGCCAGGGCTAGAAAAAAAATTATTAAAGAAAAGAGCTAAAAAAGGATGCAATTACCAGTACAGGAACAGAGAGTTCACAGGGAAAAAGAAAAATGTCGTAGATGCCTGTTATCTAAAGCATTTGAAGAGATAAGATAAAGAAGATAAAGAACTAGGGAGTAGATGATAATGCAGTTGGGTAGATCAAAATTAGTTGAACAACTGGCCCTAAGGAGTACTGATTAGCTGAAAGGTGGGCTCTAATTGTGTGATAAAGAACTCTGTCTTATCTGTCTTTAGCCTTGTTTTCTTTTTCATAAGAACCAATTAAAGAAAAATAAAAATAATTGTAGCTATTATATGAATGGAAACTTCTCCCTTTCTACCCGCAAACATATATACATATATACATCTCCTTTTTTCTATTTTGTTTTCACCTGTCAATTGAATTGATTCCTTTGAATTTCCAGTGGTTTCATGCTCATTTCTGCATTAACATGATCTCATTAAGGCCATCACAGTCTTGAAGATATATGACCTTTCAAATGAAGTGCTTTCTTCTACTGAAATGTCTTTCTGTAAATTCATAAACACACTTCTTGGAAATAATTAGTGTTAACATTTTTGGATATAACTTTACTTCTTGGAAATAATTACTGTTAACATTTTTAGAAATAACTTTGTTCTACATAGTTGGAACCACAATGCATATATTGTCTCACAGATCGTTGTTTTTAATCAAGGTGTTATTAACACAATAAAATGAATCCATTTTTCTGTGCAGGTCTATGAGTTTTGGTAAATGTGTATAGTCTTGTTGGGCAGATAAAATATATTATGCTCACTTTGTTAAAGATGGCACTGCCCACATGGAAACCCATCACCCAGGTGATGGTATTGGTTGCCCTTCTTGCTTGGGATGGGCGTGATTATATTAATGTGTGTTGGGAGCAGGCGTGGGCTGGTAGGATCCTTGTAGCCTGGGGCTTGGTTTTGGGACTAAGCCTTCCCCACCCTTTTGGATGTGAGGTGGTACAATCCCATTATGCCTCAGATAAGTGACTTTGTATCAGAGACTTCCTTGTTTGTATATTGGATTAAAGATTTGGTTTCTACACTATAAAGTGGGGTGCAGACCCGGAGCTTGCTCTTTCTCAGTTCCTGAGATTAGCATAAGAAAGGAGAGCAGAGAAAGGCCAAGTGGAGGTAAGGAGAAGCAGCCAAGATGGCGGAGTGCTGAAAGAGAAGCCAGTTTGGGCAGAGTTTGTGCAGAGAGAAGGAGATGGGGAACAGAGGTGAATAAGGCTGGTGAGGTACAAACCTTTGATTTTAGGAAACTTGGATAAGTCAGTGGCTTTGGGAGCCCTGCATGGAAAGGGAAGTGTTTTCCCACTGTGTGTATTTCTTGCTCACCGGGTGCAAGCTAGGATTAAAGCTAATGGCCCACCAGCTCTTGTCTCCATTGTTTCATTACTGACTGTACGAATCAAATGCAAACCTGCATGGGCCAGGCGGTTGTGATGGTGGCTGTGGGTACTGGCTTTACAGCTTTTTTTGCAATTATATCAAGGACAGTAGAATCACTAGTTCTATTCTATCCTCTCAGCTCACTACACTTTAGTTCCATTCCTAATTAACAAGTTTTAAGAGGAATTAGACAAATTGGAAGGCATTCATGTGATAGTGACCAGGATGAAAAGTAACCTGTTGTTAGAGTGGTTAGCCCATGTGTTTTTCTTCTAAGGAATGAATTGAGGACTATTAATAAGGTCTGTGCCTCAAAGAGATAGCTTTGAGCTCAGTTCACAGAAGAATGTGTTACAGAGCATTCCACAGAGTGACTTCTGCATCACCTGGTCACCTGCCGTGTTTCAGCCACTCAGATGCCATTGACGGGGATTGTGGAGCAGTTGCAAGTGGCACAGAGAGCAGTTTACCACCTTAGATTCAAATTTTCTCAGTCAAATCTTGAAAACAACTAGTGTTTTAGGGGAGGGCGTGTTGTTGGTTGATTGCCAGCCCATCCTTCTGTATTCCTTATTCTTTGTGGCGGAGCCCTTTAGTGCCACCTAACCTATTGGCCATATAAGAAGGAGTAATTACTTGGGTTGGTCCATAGTCACTACCTTCCTCTCCCATCTGTTATGACTTACTGCTAAGCCTAAGTAAAACAGATTTCTGATAGGCTGACCCAGGAAACATTAGCTTTTAGAATCTCTAATCGTACTTAAACCATATTAATTGCAACCTGGTCTAGGACTTGATTACTAATGTACCATTGGGGTTCCTATCCTCATTCTTAGGTCTTGGCTTACTTCCTTCTTGAGTACCATTCTGATAAAGTGACCTTCAGTGGTTCTCAAACCTAAATTCCTCACATGTGGTCAGTTTATGTTACTAGAATTATGCTATAGACCAGTTTCCCTAATTATCCTGAGAGTTTGTCTACCTTGCAAACTCTTGGACTCTTGCTTGTTCTTGCTTCTTATTTTCATGTCTGAATCTCTATCCTAGAGACCTCGGTCACCAGGAATCAGTCAGGTGCTTAGCTTCAAGACAACTGTGTCCCAGCAGTATTTTAAGCACCAGAATTTTCTTTGCACAGAAGTCTGAGCTTCAGTAACATCCCAGATTTTTGTTGCTATGCCTACATACTTGTCAAGACCATATGCCACCTCAATTTGGTTCTTCAGACCTTGGCTGAACCCTTATTGGAGATTCTTGTTAATCTTGAAACTTTGATATTTTGCCTTCCCTGCTAACATTTCTACCATAATACCCTAGAGCTCCACGGGTGCTGGTCCTGATGTAGTGGGTGGGTTCAGTGTGGGGCCCTGCATTGGGTTGATAAACTCGAAGTATTGCTGAAAAATCTTAAGTTAGAACAAATATGTTGAAACTCCTTCAAAACCACCAGTCAAATTCTTACTTCTTTCCATATTATAGAGATAGTTGCCAGGTAATGAGTTACTGTAGATTTCAGAAGTAATTCAACAAGATCAATAGAGATATTTGACATGAATTGCATTAAGACTCAAGTTTAACATTTTCATTTTGCTTTTCCAAAATTCGAACATCACAAACAGCTCACTATTTCCCAAATAGTCAAGAACAATTTCAAAATTGAGATTGTGATTATAACACCTGTGTGCTAAGCTCTGCACTACATGAAATTTAAGATTGTTATTGCTAACGTTCAAAGCACACGAAGTCTGAGTGGTGACTGTCTAGCATCAGCAAGTAAGCTCACCACAGTCAGTTCCTGGAGTTGAATTATTTGAAATTGGCAGGTGGTTTCTCTTTTTCCAGAGATTTCATTCTTCTTTTTCTGACAGTGCATGTGTTTGGTGACCTTCACTGTTTATTTAGCTTCTGCATACATTCCTTAGGATTTGTTTTATGTGTGGTTTTTTTGGTTTCTTATGTTTCTTGTTATGCTTGGCTACTACTTAGAAGGAATAGTGGTGGTGGTCTTTTTGGGGACGGCAGTCAAAACAAACGTGATACTCATTTTGAATATCTGGCTTTGAGTTTACATATAAAAATATAAGCACCGTTTTATATAAGTATACTGTTTGAATTGAATTTATTTTCCATTCTCCGGTTGTCCCTAAAGAAGTGCCAACAAATTCCAAACTTGCTTAAGAATAAGCATCAGAAGTAAAGAAAAGTGAAGAGTGGGCGTAAGCCACAAACTGAATGATCAAACCTGAAATAAGGGAACAAAGTCTAAATACAGTTTCCTTTTTACATATCATCTGGAAATACCTGAACTGAAAAGGGTTTTTTACCCATTTACTAAGTTCTGCTGTCCCCCAAGGCGCTGTCTTTAGCCTAGTGTTCTCCTCTGCGATGCAGGGCATATACACAGGTGATGTCCATCTTCAGAATTTCAGCTGCCATGTATACATCAGTTAATGACCTAAACTTTTCTATTTCCAAGCTGTGATTTCTCCCCAAAGTTTTATTTTTATTTAATTATAGCTAATTACGAGATCTCTTCCCTTAGTCATAGCAGACTTTGTGTGCTTTGAACATTAGCAATAACAATTTTAAATGGACCACTTATAAAATTGAACATTTTATCCTTCCCCTAAATTGTTTTTCCTCTAAAATCCTCTGAGTTCCAGAAACCTTAGCGGTCATCTTTGATGGCTCAGTTAGCCCAGGGATTGCCTGCACCTGTCCCAGATGGCAACCACCCTGGCATATTGGTGCTGCCACCCTTCCTGTGTGAGCCTTCATCTCGTCTCACCTGCATAATGACAGCAGTTTTATAGCTGGTCCCTCTGCTTCCCTTCGTGATTCTCTCATCTCTCTCTCTCTCTCTCTCTCTCTCTCTCTCTCTGTGTGTGTGTGTATGGATATATCATGAAGTTATGGTCAAGTTACGTCCTTGCTTAAAAAACACTTCAGTGTTACACTATTACCTTCAGGATTAGATCCAAGCTATTGAACATAACATCCTGTACCGCCTTTATACCAAATTACTCACCCGAACTGATGTCACACACTCCCTGACTCAGAACTTAATCTCTAGCAGTCCTGTCCACAGTTCCCCACGCAACACAGTGCTCTCACTATAGTTCCTATGTTTGCTCATGCGGTCCCTTCCCTGGCATGAATCCTCATTCTTTTTAAATCTCAAGCATTCTCTCTTTCAGAAAAAAAAAATCCCAAGCAATTATTACTAACCAAGTTAAGTATTATTATTCCTGTTGGCTCCCACAAAAATGCTATAAATATATTTTATGCTCTATTAAAATTAACTTTTTAAATATCTGTCACCTTGAAACTACTGTGAGCTTTTTAAAGCTGGATTATTCCTGTTTCAGTTCTCATCAGTAAATACAGAATCTGAGATGGAAATATTCAATAAATATTTCACCTCCTTAATAAAGTAATGTAGTAGATGAAGACTACATATTTTGAAGATGGTTATTTTTGCTTTTGTAGTTTGCACATCAGAGTTCTGAACAAAGCTGTTACCTGTCCCCAGGACTCTGTCGGCCTCTATCAGGCACCTGAAATGACCGTTTTTCTTTGCCTCTCCTCCCTTGACACTATCATGCCATGTGACCTACTCCTCGTTCACTCTGCCTGTTGGGTTGTCTGACCACATACTCAAATACCCTGATTGTAAGGTTTAGACTGTCAGAGCTACGCCTGCATCTTCTCTCTTCCATATTGCCTCTACAAATGGAAATATATTTAGTTTGAAGCTATCAGTCTTTATAAAAGGTAAAAAAGGTCACTATGACAGAATATACTCTGTCATATGCAGTATCCCACCAGACTAGATTAGATTAAAAAGTAAAGCTAACCAGCGGAAAAACAAGAAAGGAGAAATTTCTTTTTGCTTCAGTGCTTTCTGTGCTTTCTGAGCAGCTCATCGGATTCTTGACTTTCTGGTCACTTCAAAGCTCACTGCCAGTGACCTTCACGTAGTGGGAAATTTAGAAAGAATTCTAAAAACCAAAGTCTCAAGTTTATATTTTAACTGTGATGTATGGAGTAGGAAACATCAGGACTGGAATGTTTAAGGTCTGTCTTAATCATAAGACATTAATCTCAACGTAATTTTACAAATTGGCATGTTGATAAAATGGTGATTTAAAAAAAGGAAACAGATGTTTTGCTGATCAAATGCATAAAGATTTCAAAAGTGTGTACCTGAAATAGCTGTAACTCTTTCTTTCTTTTTTATGCTGCAATATGTCAAAGAGAAGATATTAGATTTGCAATAATTTTATTAAATACAGTGTGTCCATAAAGTCATGGTGCACTTTTTGACTGGTCACAGGAAAGCAACAAAAGACGATAGAAATTTGAAATCTGCACCAAATAAAAGGAAAACCCTCCCAGTTTCTGTAGGATGATGTGGTAGCATGTGCGCATGCACAGATGATGATGTAACACTGTGTTTACAGCGGAGCAGCCCACGGCCATGCCAGTCGAGATGTGGACGGTACAGAGGAAAGTTCAGTGTGTTCTGTGGCTTGCTAAATTCGAATCCATGACCAAAGTGCAACGTGAATATCGGCACATTTATAATGAAGTGCCACCACATAGGAATAACATTACTCAGTGGGATAAGCAGTTGAAGGAAACCGGCAGTTTGATGGAGAAACCCTGTTCTGGTAGGCCATCAGTCAGTGACGAGTCTGTAGAGGCTATACGAGATAGCTACCTAAGAAGCCCTAAAAAATCTGTGCGTGAGCCCACATTGAACTACACTGAATAGGTATGAAATTGGGAGAGTTTTCCTTTTATTTGGTGCAGATTTCACATTTCTATTATCTTTTGTTGCTTTTCTGTGATGGGTCAAAAGTGCACCATGACTTTACGGACACACTGTATAAAGAGTATTAAAATAATGGGAGGAAAATAATTGTTATGTGAGGGGTGTTGCAACTTTTAGTTATCCCTGATGCTTTTATTATTAAAATGTGAAGCTCTTCAAACGTTTTCTGTTTAGAAAGGAGATATTTAGAGTTTTGCTGTTCTGACCACATCACACTTCTAACAGTTGCCCATATTCCTATTAGGCAGTATGAATTTACTGTAGATAACCCTTTGCATTAAGGAGTTTATAGTTAAAATGTAGAAAATTCTCTCCTGACTCCCTGTTTGGACTCTTGTTTTTTTTGTGTGTGTGTTTTTTTTTTGTATTTTTCTGAAGCTAGAAATGGGGAGAGAGAGTCAGACAGACTCCCACATGCGCCCAACTGGGATCCACCCAGCACGCCCACCAGGGGCGAGGCTCTGCCCACCAGGGGGCAATGCTCTGCCCCTCCGGGGCGTTGCTCTGTTGCGACCAGAGCCACTCTAGCGCCTGGGGCAGAGGCCAAGGAGCCATCCCCAGTGCCCAGGCCATCTTTGCTCCAATGGAGCCTCGCTGCGGGAGGGGAAGAGAGAGACAGAGAGGAAGGAGAGGGGGAGGGGTGGAGAAGCAGATGGGCGCTTCTCCTGTGTGCCCTGGCCGGGAATCGAACCTGGGACTTCTGCACGCCAGGCCGACACTCTACCACTGAGCCAACTGGCCAGGGCCTGGACTCTTATCTTTTAATCTCACACCTCATGCCCCCTTGCTCTCTGACTCCAACTTGCCTTACACTCTTTCTTGTATCATTCTGTCTTTTGCCAGCTCATCATTCTGCTTGGAATGCTTCCTTTCTGCCCCCACAGTCACTCTCTCAAATTTGCGCAAGCCCATACTAGAATAATTCCTATCCATCTTTTTAATTTTAACTCATGCATTTCTTCCTTTGGGAGCACTTCTTAATACTTTTAAACCAGATGAAGAAGTCCCCTTGTAATGATCTTTCATGTCACTTATCACTGTTTCTGATTACACATTATTTGTGTGATTGTTGATTAATGACTGTCACTCAGATCAGAGACTGTTTTATTTGCTCATTGTAATTCATAGTCTGGCCCAGTTCTTGGCACATGGTAGATGTTGGGTTTCTGCTCATTGAATGAAGGGATGGCTGATTGAATGAGTCTCTGTTTGTTCTCCACACTGCTACCAGAGACTTGTTGTTATATTAGCCCACAACTGGCACATGTCCTCTCAGGTTTTCTCATGGTTTTACATAGCCTGTAGAATATTTTCCCATGATGTATGGAACAATTATCTTTCCTCAACACTCAAATCCAGTCAAACTTCCAGTTCATCTTATATACTCCCCTCCCCCCTCCCCCCATTTCTGTCCCTCCTTTGAGGAGAGAGGTAGCTATGCTCTTGTTTTCCTTAAACTAGACCAAATGTCACTCTTCCTGTGCCTTTAGCATGCTCTGCTCTCACCCTGGGATGTCTTTCTATTTCCTTTCTTTAATTATCAAAAACAAATTTTTAAAGATTTAACTTAGACATGATGTATTCTTTGAACCTTTCCCTTGTCCCTGTCCATCCTGTGCAAATTACTCACTTAAACTCTCCTACTATGTGTGTACTTGTTAGAGCACTTTATTCTTTTCTGCCTTGTCTGTCTGTTCCAATACACATTATCTGTTCAATGGTATATTCTCAAAATTTCTAATACAGTATATAACATTGCACTTTAACAAATAAAAATAAGAAATTTAAAATCACTTGCTCATTTGGCGTGAAAAAGACTGCCCTAGCCATTAACTGTCTTCTGGTGATGAGAGATTTTGTATTTAGAGAATGGTGCATTTGTGTTTCTTCTCTGTCCTCAGTCAGCTCCCTACCCGCTTGCTGATCTGTGCTTCAGTCTCATTTCCTACCACAACATCACACTTTGTATCAACTAATCAAACTAATACATACTTTTAGATTTGTGTCTTTGTTTACTTTGTTGCTGTACAGATTACACTTCTTCACTCTTGTACATTTCTACTTATCAGAAATCTCACTCATATGTATTTTTAGATGCTTGTCAGAGGTGGTACCCTTATAAAAAATGGCTTGATTGCCCCTTTTCATTGCCCGGTAGAATTTACTACTACTTCTATTAGGAGCCTACAAAAATCGTTGGCCCCTTTCCTTAGAACGTTTTTTATTCTAGTTTGTAAACTAGTAAATTGTATTCCAAAGCCATACCTGCTCTAATAGTGAGCAGGCTTCCACATATGGGCACTGCCCTGGGACCATCCTAGTGTTTAGCATCTGAGTTGCTGAAAGAGTTGATGAGTAACCAGGCTTATTGAGACCTGTAGTATGACTCCTTTATTTTATTTTACTTCATTTTGACTTGATTTAGAAAGCTTGGCTTTTTATTTTTTAAATTAAATTTATATGGGTGACATTGGTTAATAAGATTAGGTTAATAAGATTATGTAGTTTTATAATATGCATTTCCATTAACCATGAACTAGATATTGCATTGTGTGCCTACCACCCAAAGTCAAATCATCTTCTGTCACCATCTATTAGACTCCATTTATGCTTTACTACCTCCACACCCCCTTTCCACTGGTAACCACCGTACTGTTGTCTGTGTCTCTGGGTTTTTATTTGTGTTCCTTGTTTGTTCACTTGTTACTTTTAGTTTTATATTCCACATATGAGTAATATCATTTGCTGCTTAACTTTTTCTGACTGACTTATTTCGCTTAGCATAATGTTCTTATGGTGTATCCATGTTGTTGCACATGTCAGTGTGTCATCATTTCTTATGGCTGAGTAGTATTCCATTGTATATATATAGCACATCTTCTTTATCCAATCACCTATCAAAAAACACTTTGGTTATTTTCATGTGTGGTCACCATGAATAATGCTGCAATGCATATAGGAGTACATATGTCTTTAGAAATAAATGTTTTCAAATTATTTGAGTAGATACCAGAAAAGGGCTGCTGGGTTACATGGTAACTCCATTCTTAATTTTTTGAGGAACCTCCATGCTGTTTCAATAGTGACTTCTTTACACTACATGCATAGAATGTTAGGATAAATCAAGCCCCTTGAACTGTTAAAGTTGAAAAATTATACCTGACAAAACAAAGTTGTAAGTGTACCCAATACTTAGTAAATACCTTTATATAGATTATTTAAATATAAGCTAAATTTATATTTTAAAAGTGTATCATTTCTGCTTGTTTTATAAAGAGGTTTTTTTAGTGAGAAACAGAGGGAGACAGACAGGGACAGACAGACAGGAAGGGAGAGAGATGAGAAGCATCAATTCGTAGTTGCAGTCCCTTAGTTGTTCATTGATTGCTTTCTCATATGTGACTTGACTGGGGGGCTCCAGCTGAGCCAGTGACCCCTTGCTCAAGCCAGCGACCTTGAGCTCAATCCAGCGATCTTTGGGCTTGAGCCTGTGCTCAAGCTGGCAACCTCAGGGTTTCGAACCTGGGTCTTCAGCATCCCAGGCTGACTCTCTGTCCACTGTTCTTCTGCCTTGTCAGGCTATTTTACAAACTATTTATATTTGGAGTTTGAAATGATACTGCTACAACACTCATAGATATACACTTGAACTTTAAAATTTACTTCTTATCAAATTTTAATTAGATAAATTTCTTTCTTTTTCTAATTCTCTAAGCTCTAATGCTTTTTTCTACATTTTAAATAGCGCTGAGTTAGCAATGAAATGTGTTTCTTTATGTGTAGAGGGAAAGAAGTCATGTGAGGCTCCACAGAGATTCTCAACATTTGGTAACAGAAAAATGGAAGGAAATAGAGAGGTAAATATAGAGCACTCATTACTCTCTATGCCAGGAATTTTACTTGGTGTTTTATTTTTACATTATATTTAATTTTCATATCCACCCTAGAAAACTTAAATTGATTAAGATACTTGCTCTCTAAGTTTTATTTACAGCTGATAAATGATTCATACCTGACATAAAATCTGAAAAGATTTCTACTTAGGTTCTGATTTTGCAAAAAATAAATATCATACCTGCCTTTAGATCCTATAACTTAAATATACCTCCTATTAAATGATATAAGCACAGAGGAGAAATTCACAGCCCAAACCTTGGTGCCAGAGCCAAGGCAGGGAGGGAGTGGCCCTGGACCAAGGTATAGAGGCCAAAGGAGGAAGGTTTCAGCAGTGTCCTTATTAAGAAGACTCTTGTTCTAACATACCATGTGAAACTAGTAAAAATGTTCAGTTAAGGATTTAGTTAAACTGGAATTCTAGAGTGTAAGTTAAGCCACAACATTAAAAAGCCTCTTATAAAGAAATGCCTCTTATCTGAACCCAATATGAATGCAAACTGTTTTATCTCCCTTCTCCTCCAAATTATTTGCCAAGGAGGGAGGCCTTTCTTGCATACATTGAAACGACTCCAAACCACAAGAACCACCATCACAGTAGCATCTGGGATTAATGTGATACACTTTGCCAAGACTCACTCCTCACAGTTCTGACACCATCAGTCACAACTTTAGGTCTAAGTCAAAAATGCCTCTTGGAGCTAACAATTTCACTTCAACTTTAAGCCTATAAGAGTAATTATGCATAATTAAACCTATTAGCGTTTCCCCAAACACCAAAGGTAAAAAGAATGTATACATGAATTAGGCCCTTGGCCTCCTTATCCACAGCTCTGTCTGCATCATTGCCAGACCTGCAGAGTTCTGCCTGAAGAGTCATTGATCCTTTATATTTTCACCACCTTTTTTTTTTAAGTAAACGTCTCTCTTATGTTTGCCTTAAAAACATAAGGTAGATGTAACCTTCATTTCTGATTCAAAGGTTGAGTGCTAGCATATGTGATGCCTAACAGTAACACTGTACAATACATTTCGTACATATGATGAATTCCATCGTTACCAAATACATTTCAAGTCTAACAGTATGCTAGGGCTCCTCAGAATTACTTATAAAATACTCAAATACACACCGTTTGTGACTAGTCTTTTTTACTTGAGCTAATTATACTGGCACAGGTGTCTGTTACAAATATTAATTGAAAAGCTAGACACATGTGCAAAATGAAATCAGAAAAGGAAGACTTCTCTATGGCCTCGTGTCAGACTGACAGCGATTCTCTGTGCATGCTGCATGGCAAGAGCCCGCTTTTCACAAAGCTATTCTCAGTGTAAACCAGTTAAAATCAGACTGATTTATTTTTATTGATTTTAAATAAACTAAACTTACACATTCAACCCAATTGAAAAATCTAGAAAATAGCGTATGATCAGTAACAATATAGAAGATTTAGTGGTTGCTGTTTAGAGAATTTTTACCAAAGGATTTGCTGTAAACCACTGTATACCTCATGGCTCACAAACCTTTCCAAGTAAAATTGTAGGTAGTTTTCCAATCCGTGCAATTATTCAGCGACCAGCACTTGCTCGGCTAATTATACTGACTTTTTCTCCACAAAATGTCATTGCTTGGGCCTCCTCCTCATCCATCAGTCTTATATATCTGGTGTTTCTTCCAGGCATGTATAGTTTGGTTTGCTCTAGTCCTGTGTATCCCACACTATTATTTTTGAATTGTTTTCTAGGCATATGGATAAGTCATTGTTGATGTGACTTGGGGTTTTTCTCAAGAGAGAATTATGATCAACTTGGAAGTACAACTTTGACAACCAACAGAGATATAGGAAATAAGTCCTTTTAGATACTACCTTGATGAGTTTTATCTCCATCTATCTAAGGCAAGACTTTGAGACACACTAAAACATGCATTCATTCATCTTCCATCCATTGATCCATCCACTTGTCTTTTTATCATGTTCTAACACAGCACTAGATATCAATGTTCAAGTCTGTATGTCACAACATATATTGATTTTTAAAACAAAACAGTGTTTTAAAAAAAAACAGTGAAAGAATATATTTTAAGATCATCTGTATACCCACTACCAAAACGTGCACATATGTGTTTATTATTTTCCCATTTATATACACACATTTTGCAGTTTGAAGGTTACAGTTTTCAACTTTATAATTATATACAATGACATTTAAATTACATTCTTACAATTTTATGTTCTTTAATCTTTAAATTTTAATGAAAATTTCCATATTCTTTGAACAGTTTATAACAATTTCAGGAATGGGGGTCAAGTTTAAGTCATCTTTTATTTGAAAACATTCAAGAATTCATACAAATAAAAGAATGGAAATTCTATGCACAAACATTATGCTCTGACCCTATGAAAGGCTCTATGGTGGTCAGTAAATAGGGAGACTGGGTCTTAGGATATGGTCTCTGAACATGACTGTAAAAGAAATTCAATAAACTAGTGGGCCTTTTGCATTAGCCCAAGGAATTTGAAGAAATCTGTCTGTCTTGGTGCTTTAAAAGTTAGGCATACATGATCAGGAGATGGTGCAGCTTTGTCTTGGGATGCTGAGGACCCAGGTTTGAAACCCCGAGGTTGTCGGCTTGAGCGCGGGCTCACTAGCTTGAGCGAGGGGTTGCCAGTTTCAGCATGGGATCATAGACATAACTCCATGGTAACTGGCTTGAACCCAAGGTCATTGGCTTAAGCAAGGGGTCACTGGCTCAGCTAAAGCCCCCTGGTCAAGGCATGTATGAGGAAGCAATCAATAAACAACTTAAACAACTAAGGTGCCACAACTATGAGTTGATGCTTCTCATCTCTCTCCCTGTCTGTCTGTCTTTCTCTCTCACACAAAGAAAAGAAGAAGAAAAAAAGGCATTTTCAGAATATTTAAAAGTAATTTAGAGATAAATATGATTGCTTAAAGTAGTAAAAATATTTTCTAATTAAAATTTAAAAACATAATTTTTGATATTGGAAAAATTTTTAAAAGAAGAGATTGGGATGGAAGGAGTTCTTAAATTAACATTAAAAAATCAGATTAGGCCCTGGCCAGTTAGCTCAGTCAGTTAACAGTGTTGTCCTGAAACAAGAAGGTTGTGGGTTTGATCCCTGGTTAGGGCACACACAGGAAGCAGACAACAAATGCATGACTGAATGGAAAAACAAATGAATGCTTCCCTCCCCCCACACCCTCTCTCTCTTTCTCTCTCTGTCTCTTGAAAAAAAAAAATTAAGCCCTGTCCAGATAGCTTCGTTGGTTGGAGCGTCCCCCCAGAGTGCAGAAGTTGCCAGTTCGATTCCTCCGTCAGGTCACATACAGAAGGAGCAGCTCCATGTTCCTGTCTCTCTCTCTCTCCCTGTCTCTTTCTTTAAAAAAAAAAAAAAGAGCCCTGGCCGGTTGGCTCAGTGGTAGAGCATCGGCCTGGCGTGCAGAAGTCCCAGGTTCGATTCCCAGCCAGGGCACACAGGAGAAGCGCCCATCTGCTTCTCCACCCCTCCCCCTCTCCTTCCTCTCTGTCTCTCTCTTCCCCTCCCACAGTGGAGGCTCCATTGGAGCAAAGATAGCCCAGGCACTGGGGATGGCTCTATGGCCTCTGCCTCAGGCGCTACAGTGACTCTGGTCGCAACAGAGCAACGCCCCGATGGGCAGAGCATCGATGGGCAGAGCATCGGGCATGCCGGGTGGATCCTGGTCGGGCGCATGCGGGAGTCTGTCTCACTGTCTCCCCGTTTCCAGCTTCAGAAAAATACAAAAAAATACAAAAACAAACAAACAAACAAAAAAAACGGAAAGAAAGAAAATCAGATTAAAAGCACCTGTTCTAAAGGAACTTAAAGATTTCTAATTACATCACCTAATCTTTTAAAAGAGAAAACTGAGGCCTGGAGAATTTAAAGACATGGCTCAAGCATGTATCTTTATTGTGATTAAATATAGAAAAAGAAAAATTGAATAAAAAGTTCTTGACAATTTAGTAATGGATAGTAGCTCATAGCTAGATTTGTCCCAATATTGTTGAGTAAATTAGCTATTTTTTGTTTGTTTTTCAGCATATATCAGGGTCTTGATTAGCATTTAACATTTTTTTATTCCTAATAATAAAGAGCTATAGATTTTTATTTAGTTATCTCAGTTCTTTAAGTTGAATACATTTTTAAAAGACTTGAACTCTACCTTATTATAGAATATGGTGAAATATATGCCATGAAGCTCCTCCTCATAGGGAAAACAATAAACATACAGAAATAATGTTAGAAGAGTATTTTCAGGATAAATACAATAAATATGTTAAAACAGGCATATGCATGTAGCAGGGGAGTGAAAGCTACATCTGTTTAACTTAGTTAAGATAGAAGATAATGTGTCAGTATGTTAAAGACACTGGTCCAAAAGACTTCTATAAATATGCTGGGCCTCATCGGGAAGAGTTCTAGTGGGAAACAAGTCCTGGGTCTGAAACCATAGTGTATTTATAGATACAAATTTATAAGGTAATGAAGTTGGCAGACTTCAAGAAGGAAATATGATAAAATTCCTTCTTTCTTTCTTTCTTTCTTTCTTTCTTTCTTTCTTTCTCTCTTTCTTTCTCTCTCTCTCTCTCTTTCTCTCTTTCTTTCTTTCTTTCTTTCTTTCTTTCTTTCTTTCTTTCTTTCTTTCTTTCTTTCTTTCGTCTTTCTTTCAGAGGAGGGGTCATAGTGATACACACTCCCACATGTATGTGCCCTGACTGGGATCCACTGGCAACCCCTGTCTTGAGGCGATGCTCGAATCAATCAAGCTATTTTTAGCACCTGAGGTTGACACACTGGGACCAAACAAGCTATCCTCAGCACCCAGGCTGACACTGGAAGCCATTGAACCACTGGCTTTGGGAGGGGAAGAAGGAAAGAAGGGGAAGAGATGGGAAGTGAAGAAGACGGTCACTTCTCTTGTGTGCCCTGACTGGTTGTATATGGGAAGCACATATTGTTGAACCCGGGACATCCATATGCCATTCCAATGCTGTATCCACTGAGCTAACCAGCCAGTACCGTAAAGTAATTTTAAAATGAAGAGCATCTAAGGAAAAATAGCTACAGTTATTAAGAGACTTTTATAAGTAAGGAAAATAAACAAGGATAGGTTAACATAATACATCATAATGAGACATATGGATACATTGACTGGGGATTTCCCAGTATCCAAATTCTCCAACTTTTTTGGGCCTCTTTGGTTTCATTCAGGACAAAATAATTTAAAATATTTATTCCTTTTCACAGATATAAAAGTTATTCAGGTTTATGGCCTAATTTAGGAATAAGTTGAAAAGGAATTTAAATACATTTATGAATGATGGATGAATAATTATTATAGTCACATAGAAAAGTTGACACTATTGAGAACCGAAGGACTGAGTCTGGCATATGTCATTTTCTCATATTCACCTCAGTAAAATGAACCTAGACTCAAGATACTGGTATCGGTAGTCTGTACCACAGCTGCAGTTTTAGTTGGTGTGGCTGAGCCATGGGCTCCATCTTCTAAGTTCTTTCTATAGGGTCACTCCTTGCATTTAGACCTGGTTTAGTAGAGTTCTGCTAGGTGTGGCCAAAAAGAGGCCAAAGGGAATAGCAGGCATAACATGGAACCACTGTTGTCTATATGCCTTTTTATTAATCTCCTCATCTTCCCTTTATTTGTAAATGAACTTAGGCACCATTACTTTCAGTGTGATATATTGGTAATTGGCTATGTTCTCCCTCCATCCATTCACATAATTAAGGTATATTTTGTAAAACGTGTGCTTCTGTAGGATATCATGTGTGGATTAATATATCTATAGCTTCACGTTAGTATTTGGAAATGTTCTAATAAGCGGATATTTTTTCCTTATTATTTACAGGCAACTTAAGTCCCTAAAATAGAATTTAACCATGTTCTGCTATTTTCTATGATAGGGATATCAATTTAAAAATATACTATTCACTGTAAGTCTTCATTTTTTTCTTAAGTAAAACACAATGAGAAAGTAGACACCAATTTAAATTTTTTATTTTATAAATGCAGACTTATTCCTTCCCTAAGCAACTTTCCAATAGTGTACCCCTTTTATCTTGGTAGCTTTCATATCTTTAAAATGTAATTAAGTTTTGTAAAAGTAAGCTTTTGTAAAAGGAGGCTATTTTATGCCTGACCAGGTAGTGGCGCAGTGGATAGAGCATCGGACTGGGATGCGGAAAACCCAGGTTCGAGACCCTGAGGTCGCCAGTTTGAGCGCGGGCTCATCTGGTTTGAGCAAAAGCTCACCAGCTTGGACCCAAGGTCGCTGGCTTGAGCAAGGGGTTACTCAGTCTGCTGTAGCCCCATGGTCAAGGCACATATGAGAAAGCAATCAATGAACAACTAAGGTGTCACAATGAAAAACTGATGATTGATGCTTCTCATCTCTCTCAGTTCCTGTCTGTCTGTCCCTATCTATCGTTCTCTCTGACTCTCTCTCTGTCCCTGTAAAAAAAAAAAAAAAAAAAAAAAAGAAAGATCCTTATGGTCTGAAATCAATAAGTGTGCTCAGAAAAATCTTACAGATAACATGATAATGTTTATACAGCTAAAAACTATTATTTTTCTTTTCCAATGAAAGAATCAAAGATGGGAGACATTCCTGTACATGGAAGCACAATTTCAGAAATATAAGTAGAGAAATTAAAAGCAAGGTGAAATTCTATTTTCTATACACTGAAATAAGATGAACAGTGAATTATGACATTTTAGATGGAAAAACCATATAATTAAGATTTTAAAAGTTATTGTCTTAGGATTTAGTCAGAAACAAATCTATTTTAAAATTTCCTTGAAATATCAGAAATATTTACACATTTTCTTACTACAGAGTACCACAGTAATTCACTAATTTTTAACTAATGAGTTGCTTAATAGCTTGTCACTTGTTCCCATTAAGCTATCTGACTGACTAATGGCATTGTGCTTATTTTTCAACCATGGTATTCTGGTCATTCTGAATATTACTAAATGCTGTCATTTATTCTCAGTTATTTTATGTTCAGATTGGAACCAAATCTGCTTCTTTATATACTATTTATATAGGAGTAATTTCCTCATTTTAAACTTTGGACTTACGTAAGCAATAAATATACATTTGAAAAAACTCTTGGTATTTTAGCACCTAGTTGCATGCTTTCCTTAAACTTTAATTCAAGAGATGTGGAAAAGGTTGGTAGCCATAAAAAGCATTTGTTTTTATAATTTTTACTATTTTCTATCTCAGAGTAATGAACTTTTGCCAAAAGTGACTATTTTTCTCTTCCTACCCCTTCTGTTCCTCCTCTTCCTCTTCCACCTCATCTTACAACATTTATTAACATTTTACTGTATTCCAGGCAATGTTCTTAGTATTTTTCATGCTTCTCTTTTAATTCCAGCAATAACCCTGAAGTTTAAGTGTAGGTATGTCCCCTAATTTATAAATGAGAAAATTGGGACAGTGACTGATTAAATAGTCTTCCTAAGTACTAGGGATATCCTAGTACTTAGGAATCTCCTAAGTAATTTTTTTTATATCAAATATATTGGGATGACATTGGTTTACAAACCTTGTAAGTTTCAAGTGCACAACTCAGCAAACCACCATCTTCTCACCCAGGGGTCCCCAAACTTTTTACACAGGGAGCCAGTTCACTGTCCCTCAGACCATTGGAGGGCCGCCACATACAGTGCTCCTCTCACTGACCACCAATGAAAGAGGTGCCCATTCCGGAAGTGCGGCAGGGGGCCGGATAAATGGCCTCAGGGGGCCTCATGCGGCCCGCGGGGGCCGTAGTTTGGGGATGCCTGAACGCTGACCCTAACAGTGTCTCCTTCTGTCACCATTTTCCTTACCTCTGCTCACCTCCACATACCTCCTAACCCCCTTTCCCTCTGGCCATTACACACTTTTGACTGTGTCTATGTGTTATGTATATCTGTTTTGGCTAATCCCTTTTTCATCCAGTCTTCCCTCTCCCGTACCCTCTGACAATTCCATGTGTTCATGCCTCTGTTTCTGTTGTTCACCAGTTTATTTTGTAGATTAGATTTCATATATGAGTGAGATCATATGGCACTTGTCTTTCTCTAACCGGCTTATTTCACTTAGCATAATGACCTCCAGGTCCATCCATGCATAGTATTCCAGTGTGTAAATGTGCCACAGCTCTTTCATCCACTCATCTACTGGTGGACACTTAGGATGGTTCCAGATCTTGGCTATTGTAAATAACACTGCAGTGAACATAGGTGTTCATGCATGCTTTCAAATTAGTGTTTTGGAATTCTTAGGATATATTCCCAGAAATGGGATTTCTGGGTCAAACAGCAATTTCATTTTTTAATTTTTTGAGGAAACTCAACACTGCTTTCCACACTGATTGCACCAGTATACATTCCCACCAACAGTGCATGAGAGTTCCCTTTTCTCTACCTCCTCACCAGCATTTGTTGCTTATTGATTTATTAATGAAAGCCATTCTGGTAAGTGTGAGGTAATATATCATCATAATTTTAATTTGCGTTTTTCTGATGATTAGTGACCTTGAGCATTTTTTAATGTGTGTTGGCCATCAGTTTGTCCTCTTTTGAGAAGTGTCTATTCATATCCTTTGCCCATTTTTTGTGTTTTTTTGTTTGTTTGTTTGTTTTGTTTTTTGTATTTTTCTGAAGATGGAAATGGGGAGGCAGTCAGACTCCTGCATGCACCCGACCGGGATCCACCTGGCATGCCCACCAGGGGACTATGCTTTGCCCATCTGGGGCATTGCTGTGTTGCATCCAGAGCCATTCTAGCACCTGAGGCAGAGGCCATAGAGCCATCCTCAGCGCCCGGGCCAACTTTGCTCCAATGGAGCCTTGGCTGCGGGAGGGGAAGAGAGAGACGGAGAGGAAGGAGAGGGGGAGGGGTGGAGAAGCAGATGGGCGCTTCTCCTGTGTGCCCTGGCCAGGAATCGAACCTGGGACTCCTGCATGCCAGGCCAACACTCTACCACTGAGCCAACCGTCCAGGGCCCCTTTGCCCATTTTTTATTTGGATTGCTTGTCTTTCTGGTGTTGAGGTGTATGTGTTATTTGTAAATTTTGAATATTAACCCCTTGCCATATATATTGGCGAATTTGTTCTCCCACTCAGTAGGTTGTCTCTTCATTTTGTTGATTGTTTCTTTTGCAGTACAAAAGCTTTTAGGTTTGATGTAGTCCCATTTGCTTATTTTTTCCTTTGTTTCCTTTACCCAAGGAAATATACCAGCAAAAATACTGCATCAAGACATGTCTGAGATTTTACTGCCTATGGTTTCTTCTGGAATTCTTTTGGTTTCACATCTAATATTTAAGTCTTTTATCCATTTTGAGTCTATTCTTTTTTTTTTCTTGTGACAGAGACAGAGGAAGACAGAGAGAGGGACAGATAAGGACAGACAAACAGGAAGGGGGAGAGATGAGAAGCATGAATTCTTCATTGCGGCACCTTACTTCATTGATTACTTTCTAATATGTGCCTTGACTGGAGAGCTACAGCAGACCAAGTGACCCCTTGCTCAAGCCAGCAACCTTGGGCTTAAGCTGGTTATCCTTGCTCAAACCAGATGAGCTCATGCTCAAGCTGGCGACCTTGGGGTTTCAAACCTGGGTCCTCCGTATCTCAGTCTAACACTCTATCCAATGCGCCACCACCTGGTCAGGCCATTTTGAGTCTAATCTTTTGTATTATATAATTTGTGGTTTAGTGTCAATTTTTATTTTTATATATAGTTGTCCAGTTTTCCCAAGACCATTTGTTGGAGAAACTGTCTTTACTCTGTTGCATACTCTTGCCTCCTTTGTCAAATATTAGTTGACCATAATGCATAGATGCCACATTTTAAGCAATAATAGTAAGATTCAAATCCAGGCATTCTGACCTGCAGAAGCTGCATTCTTAATTACTATGCCGTTGTCTCCCATATCTTTACTACATATCTCTCTATTCATGTATACATTCATTTTCAAAATATTTGTAGCATATTATATATATGATAAGTATAAGCATATGTCTGTGTCTGTGTGTATGCACATAGTCTATGACAGTACATTTGATGTCAAGGTCATAGGCTCACCAGTGAGAAATTGCTCCAAAGAGTTAACAGTGATCATTACTAAATCATTGTAGACATTAGTCAGTCTCCACATAAGCAGTAAGATGTGGATGAATGCTTAGCTCCCATATTCTCTAGCTCGGGATAGTAATTGTGATTGAAAATTAATTTATTCTAATATAATAAAGAGAAATAACACTTCCACGAAAGTTTCATGTCTTATAGTTGAATCTTTTTGTGTTGTCAGAAACAACCTTATACTCCTAATCCATTTTTCTTTTCAGTTCTGAGGATATGGTGATATAAATTGTTTCAATTCAATAACAATTTTGAAATAGGCCACTAACCTTTGTCACTGTACAGATATAAAGTCACAATCATCCTGACCTGTAGTGGCGCAGTGGATAAAGCATCAATTGGGAACTCTGAGTTGCCTGATCAAGGCACATATGGGAGTTGATGCTTCCTGCTCCTCCTTCTTCTCTCTCTCTCTTCTGTCTCTCTCCCGTCTTTAAAATGAATTTTTAAAAAAATCTTTTTAAAAAAAAGAGTTACAATTACCAGCAATTGTTTGTAGTTTTATTAATACCCTTTCTACAACCTCCCTTTTTGCTCATACACAAATTTTAAATTATTTATACATATTTTAAGTTATTTTAGAAACAAAGAAAATAATTTAGCTTTTTTTAAAATATAAATTTTCAAAAGCTCAAAAAACATTTAAATCTATGTTTATACCTCACCAGGCCTGAAAAATGTTGATAATATATAATCGTATGTAGCCAGTCGAAATATAATAACCCTTTGGGTCACAATAACCAGTCACAGTCTAGGCACTGTCTGCATGAATGCAGAATTTCAAAGACAAGCTAAGAAACAAGGCCCAAAGTGTGACAGATTCAAATAGCTTCTGCTATTAGAGTGGGACAAGTAGATTTTCCAATCAGAAGAACAACCAGTATCTTCCTAAAGAATGTGAACTGAGAAAACAGTATGGAGATTCCTCAAAAAATTAAAAATGGAACTGCCCTTTGACCTAGCTATCCCACTTTTAGGAATATATCCTATGAATACGAAATCACTGATCAAAAGAAGAAATGCACCCCCATGTTTATTGCAGCATTGTTTACAATAGCCAAGATTGGAAACAGCCCAGTGTCCATCAGTGGACAAGTGGATTAAAAAGCAGTGGTACATATATGCAATGGAATACTACGGTGCCGTGAGGAAGATGGAAATCTTACCTTTTGCAACAACATGGATGGACCTGGAAACTATCATGCTAAGTGAAATAAGCCAGGCAGAGAAAGAAAAATACCACATGACCTCACTCATTTGAGGAATCCAATGAACAATGTGAACTGAGGAACGGAATAGAGGCAGAGGCAGGATCAAAGGGACCAGAGGGAAAGCGGTCAGAGGGAAAGTAGAAGACAAGATGGGATCAGAGAAGGGAAAGAGATTAATGAAATTATATATACATAACACAAAGGGAAGTGGGGAAGGAATTGGGGGAAGGGGCATGGGGGAGCTGAGGGAGAATAAGGGGGTGGGGGAGATATATTTGGTGGTACACTTGAATCTATGTAAACACAAATTAAAATTAAAATCATAAATAAAAAATAAAATAAAAGAATATGAACTGAGAAAAGATATGAACTTAATGTGCACTTCATCACTATTGTCTGTGGCCTCCCTGCAATTAGAGTCTTGCTTCTCTGTCTTTATGAAGGCCAAGTGCAAGTTCTTTCCAGGAAATTCCCCAGAGGACCTAATTCCGTGGTCAGGTCAACTCATACGATGACTAGTCCTTGCAGTTCATCTCAGATAACAATTCTATATACATATACATATATCTCAAAAAGTATATTTAGAAGTTGTAACATAATAGTAAGGCTTGGGCTCTAGCCCTGTTAGTTCCTTATCTGAAAAGTTTTTCGCTGTTATTGATATGTTTTCATGGCAATGATACAGACCTGCTCCAGAAAGGGGGTCACTCTGGCTTACATTCTGTTTTAACTTAATGACCATTGATTGCTCTCCTTTCTTAGTTTCATGTATTACCCCTAGTTGGCAGAAATGCATGCCCTACTCTAGAAATTTAATCCCTTTAGTACACAATATAATAGGAGGACCAAGAGAGAGGAATTGTCTCATAATTCTTACTTGTTGTGCTACTATTTATGCATTGTGATATCCTGTATGCTTAAACTAGTGATTGAGGGGGAAATCATTCTAATAGGGATTGGCAGCTAGCCCAGAAGTCCAACTCCATGCTTTGAACAATGTTAACATACAAATCCTCTCCATGTTATAAAGACAAGTAAAATTGACACAAGAATTTATTTTCAAAATTATAGTTCTGCCTGACCTGTGGTGGCCCAGTGGATAAAGCGTCGACCTGGAAATGCTGAGGTTGCCGGTTCGAAACCCTGGGTTTGCCTGGTCAAGGCACATATGGGAGTTGATGCTTCCAGCTCCTCCCCCTGTCTCTCTCTTTCTGTCTCTCTCTCTCTCCTTCCCTCTCACCTCTCTAAAATGAATAAAAAATATATACAGTTCTGTAGTCTTTATTTTCTTTTTAAATGTAAAGGTAACAGGGTACTCGGTTGCCAAATTTTGAATTTCTACTGAAGGTAATCTGAAATTATAGGAAATGTATAGAATTTTTTACCAATCTGATTGTTTCTGGCTTGATATTAAAAATGCAAGTTATTTTATATTTTTTGGAAAATAGAAACATAAGAATGACAAAGTATGTGCTGATCGTGCTGAAACAGAGTAATATACTCACATTCCCAAAAGTTTGTTTCTTTCTCTCTGCGATGCCCTTTCTCTTCTCCGTTACACCCGTTCTTTCTTTACTGCAAGGAATAAACACAGGTTTCAATATTTTGTTCTGTGTTTACAGTAAACTGGCACACACAATCAATTTGGCAATTAAGTAAAAATATCAATTTATAAGAGGATTTTTTTTAAAAAAAGAAAAAAGTGTTAATTAATAGATAATAATAGGAAAACAAATGTAGAGATATTTTTAATGTTGCCTCTCACAGATATTTGTATAATTTATGATAGAAGACAATTCTAATATTTCTAGATTGAAATTTCTTGTCAAAATTTCCCCTCTCAACTCCTCCCACCCATGATTTTGTAAAATGTACTCTATTGCTCATGTTTCAGCGGATAGACTCCTGAGATCACGGAAATCAGAGGGTACAAACTGCAGTCCATGGATGGAAACTCTGTGGATACTGTACCAACTTCGCTAAATAGTTATTTTTTTTAAACCTGATTTGCCTGACCAGGCGGTGGTGCAGTGGGTAAAGCGTCGGACTGGGATGCAGCAGACCTAGGTTCAAGACCCCAAGCTCGTCAGCTTGAGTGCAGGCTCATCTGGTTTGAGCAAAAGCTCACCAGCTTGAGCCCAAGGTCGCTGGCTCCAGCAAGGGGTTACACGGTCTGCTGTAGCCCCCATGGTCAGGGCACATATGAGAAGGCAATCAATGAACAACTAAGGTGTCGCAATGTGCAACGAAAAACTAATGATTGATGCTTCTCATCTCTCCGTTCCTGTCTGTCTCTGTCTATCCCTCTCTCTGACTCTCTGTCTCTGTAAAAGAAATAAAAATAAAAAATAAAAAAGCCTGATTTAATATTTTCCCTGAAATCAGCCTTACATAAAATCATCCTGTCTTTCTTTGCTATTCATCCCTCTCCTTAGAGAATTTTCTATCGGAAGAGCAGCCGTCCGCTCTGCTGCTCTTCCTTCGCCTCGCATGTCGTTTCCGCGGGGTGGGGTCATCGTCTGGCTGATCTCCGTGCTGCAGTGGCTGCTGCTCCTAGTCTCCAATCGTGCAGATCTCCTGTAGCATCTTAAACTATTACTTTCACAATATTAACTACTTTTCTCAAACCTCTCCACATCTCTTACATAGCCATAGATTATTTTCAGACTGTTTAATGTTAATACTGTGTTCAATTCTACTTGGTGTCTCTGAATTTCAATTTGCTGCAGAAAGTTTGAACAAGCTCGTTCACAGCATGCACCCTTCTCTGTTTCCACCCCCATCTGCGTATTTGAACTCAAGACTGTAATTTCTGTGAGTCTTGTTTCATATGGATAATACTTTTCCCTTATCAAGCTGCCCATGCATTTGATGTTGCTATCATTCAGTTGGCACTTAATGGTACTGCCTTCTAAAAATTCATTCATATTGTTATATCTTGCTTCCATACAAAGTATATAAATTCTTTGACTTCAAAGGCCACATCTGAGGGGTGCTTACCATGTGCTGAACACATAGTAGTTGTTCAATAAATATTTTAAATGGATGGACCAATGTATTATTAAGGTTATAATAAATGGAGCATTTAAATGTAATTAAATTAGATGTGCATTTTAAAAAACATTAAAGCAGTCCAGCATCCTCTCCTTGTTATAATTGAATTTAGTGGTCTACTTCTTCTAGTACCATATCTATAACATGAGAGCCTTTTAAAGTCCTATTTAATTAAATTTTAAATTTACTTTACAATTAAAGAAATAAATCAAATTTGAATAATATAACTATCTTAATATTCTACAAAATCCATGTTACTTAAAATGTTTCATAACTCTTGGGAAACAATTTTTCTTTCAGGATAAAATATCCCATTGCCAAAACTACCTTTCAAGTAATTTTGGTAAGCTATGCTAAGGTACTGAATTGGATCTTTTCAGTTGCACTGACATTTTTAAAGAGGAGATTAGAATCCTCAGCAAATCTCACTGTGTTCAATTGACATCACCAAAAATCAACAGAATTCATTTTGACTTTTTGATATTTGGGTTTTATCTTCTATACTCCGTTTCCACTATAAAATAAGAGGCTAAAACACACTTATTTTAATGTTCTAATGCATTAATAGTAATGCTATTATTAATTTTGAAATAAAATCTCCTGGCAAATAACTGCTAACATGGTTTGTCAGGAATTAATCAAAATCTTCTTAATGTCAATAAACTCTCATGTATTAACAACTATAGGAAGATAAAGTGACTTTCAAAACATCTCCTTCAAAATAATAATAAATTGAAATTATATTTTTGAAAATAAAATGATAATTTAATGTAAAATTTGTATAAAATGTCTCTATCTTTTAGTGTTTATTTAAGAACTCATATTATAAATTTTATCTGACAAACCCTTAGTATGTTATTTTTAACCAACAGCTATTCATAAATAACATTTTGTGCCTTCAGAAAGTATCTTTTAGATAACGCAAGTTGCATTAATAGAGAAATATTAATCAAAATCATTATTCAGTCTACATCAAAAGGAAGTTAAATTGTACATAATTTTCCATTTATTGTATGATAGGATTGGTTGAAATATTACTAAAGTTAATATAGTATGGTTTTTGAATTTAAATAAATTTCTAGTGTTTTTTTTTTTAAGAGAAATGGGTAGTTCTTACTTGGAAAAAATCTCTCAAAACTTATGCACAATTGAGAGTCATATTACATCATTAATGCAAGTAATACTAATCTTTAAAAATATTAGAAGATATATTTACTTTGCTTCCAATTCTCAATTTAAAAACTTTGAAATGAAAATATTAGTTTTACTGTAATATAATTTACAACCAAGTTTAAATTGATTTCTTTAAAAGATCAACATCAGATTTTTCTAAAACATGTTTTAAAAGTGTTTTATTTGTAAAAATACACCTGAATTGTTACATATGGCTTTAAATAACCCATATCAATCAAACTCTCAACTTGAATAATTGCAAACACAAAACTTAATATTGCTATATTTTGCAGAACTTCTGGAGTAGATTTGAAATAGTAAGAACATTCAGTATTAATAGAGTCCTAGAAATGTCATGTTTTACAATATTATTGGTCTTAAATTTCTCTTAAAGTATGAAAGCACTTGTCTTATCAAAACACATTTTAAACAGTTTTCAAGTTAATGGGTGGGACCCTATAAATAAAATGAGAGTAATTAAACAAACATGTAATCTAAAGAATTAGTGAAGCATTTCAGAGTAAATGTTTAAGTGTATACACATTGACACCACTAAGGATTAAGTTTAAATTCTGGACAATATTACAGTTAATATATAATATTAATGAAAATAATAATAATATTGATAATAATAAGAAGGATAAGGTAATATGTAATGCTAATAGAACATTTTCTAAGTTCTGGCTACCTTTCCAAGCACTTTTTGTATACTGGGTTATGTAATCCTCACCCTTTGAGATGAATACTGTTATTATTCCTAATTCACTGAAACATACATTTGTAGAGATTTAAATAAGTTGCCCAAGGTCTGACGGCTAATAAAAGATGGAACTGTAACACAAACGCTGATTGTATAACTTCAGATCATATCATCTTACCTATTCAATTCCTCAAAACTCAGTTTTCTTTGTCTGCAGAATGGAGCCAGTACTACAACAGTAATCATTCTGCTGCTGGGACTCCTGTTGCTTATGCAGAGCCAATCATCCAAACATATTTGCAGCATGGAAATGTAAAGTAATATCTGCAGAAAGGGTCAGTTGAGGAAGGTTAGTGAACCTGTCAATTGAAACAAGCAGCTTATACTTTTTGTTTGTCCATTCTAATCAGGAAAAAAAAAAACAATTTAGAGAGTGACTGTGTGTGCAATTTTGCCAATATAAAACTCAGACTTTTGGAGATTGTGTGACTCACAGATACCACAAGATTAGGACTTAAGGATACATCTGATACAGATTTTAACTTTCAGTTTTGGCCCTGGCCGGTTGGCTCAGCGGTAGAGCGTCGGCCTGGCATGCGGGGGACCCAAGTTCGATTCCCGGCCAGGGCACATAGGAGAAGCGCCCATTTGCTTCTCCACTCCCCCCCTTCCTCTCTGTCTCTCTCTTCCCCTCCCGCAGCCAGGCTCCACTGGAGCAAAGATGGCCCGGGCGTTGGGGATGGCTCCTTGGCTTCTGCCCCAGGCGCTAGAGTGGCTCTGGTCGCGGCAGAGTGACACCCGGGAGGGGCAGAGCGTCGCCCCTGTTAGGTGTGCCGGGTGGATCCCGGTCGGGCGCATGCGGGAGTCTGACTGTCTCTCCCCTTTTTCAGCTTCAGAAAAATATAAAAATAAATAAATAAATAAAATAAAATAAAACCTTTCAGTTTTACTCCAAACACTAATCTTCAGGTTCAGGTCTCTCTCCTGGTCAAATGTATTTGTCAGAGAGAAAATGGTCATGGCTATGTTGAAAGTTAAAAAACAAGTAAACTAAAACCTTTACCTCAGTTCACTTTATCATAATTATAAATTATTTTCATTTTAAATATATACATGTTTAAAACACAAGTGATCAAACAAAAATCTTCCCCCACCTTATTAATTTAATTATAAATCAAACTAAAGTTAAGCTCTATCTGTAGTCTAACTTCCAATGAAATTAAGAGGATCCATTTCAATACCTAAGGATTACTTAAATTACTTAGCATTTAAATTATATGTGTTCATTGAACCTCTTTAACAACCAATTTTTAACTTCTGAAGTTACATTATTACATAGTTTCTAGAAGGTCCAATATATTTCCTGTTAACGATCTCAGAAACCTAAAGTCTTAAGAAAACAATACTGTGAAATATGAACACTTTGGAAGGATTGATAGAAAAAAATAAAGAATGAAAGCCACTGTGTAAGATTTTATTAGGTTATTCCACCTGCAAAAACAGATGCTGTATCTGTTTTAAATCATTTTGTCAGTGATATTTTAGGCACTTTCTAAATGATAATCAATCTTGATTTTAGAAGTCAAAAACTTAAAGTTTTAAAGATATCTCTGCGATACATAGTGATTTAACATCACATTTTAAAAGAATTTCTTCTCCTTTGGATTAAGATTAAATTTTTATCGTGAAAAAGCAGTAACTTCCCATCTTATTTTTTTTCACCAAAGTTATTAAGGGATGGTCACATTCACCTTAATTTATCAAAGTTATTTTCCAGAAAACAAACTACAATCCTGGCTATTTATTTAAAATCAATTGAAAATAAGACAATAAGAATTTGGTTGCAGCTTAGAAACATTCTGTTGGTTAGCCAGTGGTAGAAATCTTGTTTATTTAGCATTTAACTCTTTAGTTTCTCTGCTCCTATTCCTGTCCTTACTTAGTGGTCTTTACTTTTCTCCTTGTGTGACTTCCTACTGTCCTTCCCTTTGAGGAATCAGAGCCACTAGACTGGATCAGCAGTGAGAGTTGTGGGAAGCAGAAAGGTACCGATATAATGTTACTTTTCAACCAGCCTCAAGCCTGGAAGCAGACAGTTAATAAAACTTCAGTTCTAACTGGGAAATTTATCAGGTGGGGTTTACAGATGAAAAATGGATTTACCAAAGGAAACTGTGAAGTTGTACGCAAACATAATGTGACCTTTAAAATGCATGTGTGCCTCTACACTCTGTGGATGCTTTCTGGATCATGGAGAGACTTTCAGACAGTTTGGCCTTGTTTTTTCTTTCTTTCTTTTTGTCAGGCAATGGAGGTTGTAAAGGCTGACTTTTCTGACAGGATGGCACCACAAAAAGAAATTATTCAGCAAAGCAAAGATGATTATTTGTTTTGATTCACGGACGCTTGTGCTCGAATTCTGTTTGATTTTGCCAGTTTGTCTTTCTATGGGGACAGTAGTGGAATTTTTGAGTGAATGTGATTCTGAGATGCCAGAGAATTATTTTTAGAGAATCGGAGACAAATTTTTATTATTAAATTTTAAAACCGTGAACAAATATACATTTTTAAAAATCAACTTGAGGTTTCAATAACCAAGTCAAGTTAAAGTGGCATTCGGCCCAAAGGGATGAGATGTAGAGCAGCATTCCATTATAAAAAAAAAAAAAAATCAAAGGATTGTATACTTAGAGTGTTCATAACATAATTTAAAAATAAATTGCCTTGAAATTACCCCCCTTAGTTGCAATTCAGTATCACCACAATTTTAGATGCTTCAAATTCAGAGTATGATACTGCTGAAGCACTATTTTCTTTATCTTTTGCTAGCATCCAAGAACACGAAAGTACTTTAGCCAAGGTTTTCTCAGACCACTAGCAATCACTGGAAAGAAAATGATAATAAAAATCCATCTTTTACACAAGATCAGCTGTTGCAAAATGCAACGAAAGATAGCTTTGCTCCTTAGTCAGAATAACCTATATGAAATAAATAATGTTGCAAATTCAGGTATAGTTTCAAAAAGTGAAATAGATCTAATATTCACTGTTAAGAAAGACCCATACTGAGATTTACATGAAACAACCTAGTGGTGAACATTGGACAGCTTGGTTCTGTATTTTTATAGAACAATAATGTCTGGAATGATGTTTAGGCTGTATTTCGCTGGTGCCATAAGACAAAGGCCCTATCAGTTTTGTTTTTCTCTTTGATTTTTATTGTTTACATTTTTCCAACAGTCACTCTCTCATTCTAGTAGTGACAGGTGGCCCAGTTTTATGCAAGCATGGTAATGTTCGCCATTCTCTTGGAGTCCTTTGTGAAGGTAGCGTTACAGGCACAATTAGCCACAGCTATCCTATCAGATCTACCACTGAGAGGGCATGAAAGTTTTTGTGTCCTACTTTGCTCCTTACCACATATACAAACTGTAGGATCTCACAAGCCTGGGGCTTTTATGAATACTTGATCAAAGTTAAAACTTGCACTGGAATGTACTGGTGGTCTCCTGGTCAGTATGTAGGTCCAGAAGCTCACATATCCCCTGAAGCACTTAAGTCCCAGGCTCTTCCTAGATAAACTTCATTGTAAGGTCCAAAAATACCAAATATAAAATTTTTATTAAGATATTGTTTCCTCTAATTCTTAATGTTTTAATAAAATTCCAAGTATTATGGTCACACCTATAGTTGTATTTTTTTTCAGCCAACAAAATTTCCATTTTATTAGCACAAACCTTTTGCAACTTTGATAATGTTTTAATTTTCCATATAGTGATCGTTTTTACTTAACTGAGCAATATGTTATATAAGACTTGGGAAGAAATGCTGTATTTATTAGATAATAAATAATCTCTTTGGTTTTATTTTAGATTAATTAAGATTTTAGCCAAAATCTATTTTCTTCAGTTAATTAAACATCATGGAGTAGGTTCAGAAACTCTTTATATAGAACAGATATGCTATTCTAGAAGGACACAGCCTTTAGCTTAAAAGTGTGTTACTAGGATTGAATACCAAAAATGGCAACATCATTTTCCAAAATAAATAAGCACTTATGGCTTGACCAGGTGGTGGCACAGTGGATAGAACATTGGACTGGGATGCAGAGGACCCAGGTTCAAAACCCCAAGGTCTCCAGCTTGAGTTCAGGCTCACCAGCTTGAGTGCAGGGTCACTGGCTTGAGTGTGGGATCATATACATGATCCCATGGTCGCTGGCTTGAGCGAAGAATCACTTGGTCTGCTGCAGCCCCCATCAAGGCACATGTGAAAAAGCAATCAATGAACAACTAAGGTGCCACAACAAAGAACTGATGCTTTTCATCTCTCTTCCATCTCATTTGTTTTTATCTGTCCCTCTCTCTGCCTCTCTTTGTCCTTTATTTTGTCACAAAAAAATAAAATAAAATAAGCATTTATGCTTGACCGGTGGTGGCTCAGTGTATACAGTGTTGACCCGGAACACTGAAGACTCAGGTTCAGAACCCCAAGGTCTCCTGCTTGAGCACGGGATCATAGAACTGACTCAGTGGTCACTGGCTTGAGCCCCAAGGTCGTTGGCTTGAAGCCCAATTTTGCTGGCTTGAGCAAGGGGGTCACTGACTCAGCTGATTCTCCCCCCACCCCAGTCAAAGCATATATGAAAAGCACCCAATAAACAACTATAGTGACGCAACTATGAGTTTATGCTTCTCATCTCTCTTGCTTTCTGTCTCTCTCTCTCAGTTGCGTGTGTGCTAGAAAGGAAAAAACTTATTGTTTTGTCTTTAAAAAAATACTTATGATTATCCCCCTAAAGAATGACTGTTCCCTTATCAATAGCCATTATTTTTTCAATTAAAATAATTAATATATTTTTATAGTCATACCAAGAATATTAACTTTTTTATTATTAGAACTTAAAAATGTGGCAGCATCTGCATTAAAATAATACTAATCTTTATTCTGCAATGGAGTTAATTGTGCGTTAATGTTTTCTAATTTTTTAAGAAATTATACAAAAGAATTAAAAATTTAATTAAGTTTGATTTTTAAAATTGAGATTCTCAAAGTAGAAATATAATGTGCCAACACAATACTGTCATTTCTACCTCATTATATAGGGTAACATATTTTCAGGTAAGAGTAGCAAAAAAAAAAAGCAGCGTGAAAAAATAATTAATATTAGGGACATTTGTTTTTAGAAACAAATTAACAAAATATAGTAGTCAGAAATTACTAATTAACTTAGAACTATAGGATTGAATTTTTTGTGTATAAGAAATGATACACTCTATCTAACATTGAAAAAGTTTCTATCTGCAACTTCAGCAAACACGTAGAATGTTAATTTGAGGGCCTGAAGTTCCTAAAACTTAGAAGAAATATATTATTGAATAGTCCTATATCACTCCCCTGCTTCTTGCACTTATTTATATATTAAATTTCTATTTAACTGTCAGGTGTGTATATAGTATTAATCATTCTAAGTTTTAAATTTCCTGAAGAATTTTGACTATGTTTCAAACTCTTTTAATGTCTACTAATATACATTCCAGTTCAGGGGCCTCATTAATTATTTGTTCATTTGATTTACTATTATCACATTCATACTTATTCATGAATATATTACGAATGATAGAAAGTTGTATAAAATAGTGTAATAAAAACTTCAAAAAGCATATAATCTATTAACATCTGACAGATCAAAGAAAGCAACTGGGTTTACCCAGTTTGTGAGTTAAAAGGTAATAGGTAAATTTCAGAATGTGTAAAAGGAATATTTGTTGACAACAATGTAAATGAGAGTAGTTCCATCCTCATAGAGGCAGAGTTTAAATGTTGCTAAGTTATTTATGTGCTCAATAAGAGTTTTCATTTTTCCTATTGTGTTTGCTTAATAGTCTAAGACTATAAATTGTTCTTTAAAAAATTTTTAAAGATGGTTAGTGGTATTCAGTAGTGACTTAAAAGTTGCAGTTGGATAACTAGCAGTGATGGAGAGGAATCAACACCATGTGCTTGAAGTTGTATTATTCTCTAAAAATATTCTTTCCACATATAGATGATGAAATTGAAATTTTTAGTTTCAGGGCCCTGGCCGGTTGGTTCAGTGGTAGAGCATTGGCCCGGCGTGTGAAAGTCCTAGGTTCAATTCTCTACCAGGGCACACAGAAGAAGCACTCATCTGCTTCTGCACCCTTCCCCCTCTCCTTTCTCTCTATTTCTCTCTTCCCCTCCCACAGCCAAGGCTCCATTGGAGCAAAGTTGGCCCGGGTGCTGAGAACGGCTCCATGGCCTCCGCCTCAGGCACTAGAATGGCTCCAGTTGCAACAGAGCAATGGCCCAGATGGGCAAAGCATCGCCCCCTAGTGGGTTTGCCAAGTGAATCCCCGTCAAGCGCATGCAGGAGTCTATGTCTCTGCCTCTCCGCTTCGCACTTAGGAAAAAAAAGAAAAAGAAAGAAATTTTCAGAGTTCAGCGCAGTAAAACGAAGGTCCACAGGGATGAGATGACTGCAGGTAGACTTGACTTTGGTCAGTGTGTCTCCCTGTCCAGTGCTTTATTCCTTAAATCACTTGCTATTATCAATTCGAGAGTTGTTGAAATGTTTTTGCACTTAAAGAATTATTAATAATATTATAAATATTAGTACCATCTCACCAAACCCATTGTTTAATTACTATAGAGCTTTTCTTTCTTGAATTTGGCTTCACTTAGCTTTGCTTTTATTAATGGGTAACAAAAGAGCTGCAAACATAGCTTATGTTTAGAAATTCTAAAATAACCAACAGCTGTGGAGAAAAGGGAACCCTCATGCAATGTTGGTGGGTGGGAATGCAGACTGGTGCAGCCGCTGTGGACAGCAGTATTGAGGTGCCTCAAAATACTAAAAATGGAACTGCTTTGTGGCCCAGCCATCCCACTTCTGAGTATACATCCAAAGAAACCCAAAGCACTAAGCTGAAGGAATATCTGCATGCCTATGTTCATTGCAGCACTATTTGCAGTAGCCAAGACATGGAATCAATCCAATTACCCATCAATAGACAAGTAGGTAAAGAAGAGTGGTACATATATGCAGTGTAATGTTACTTGGCCATGAAAAAAAATAAAACTTTACCTCTGTGACAGCTTGGATAGACCTAGACGGTATGTGCTAAGCGAAATAAGTCAGATGGAGAAAAACAAATACCATATGATTTCCCTTACATGGGAATCCAGAGAACAAAATGATAAAACAAAAATATAAGTAGATTCAGAGATACAGAGACCAGACTGATGGTTCTCAGAGGGTTGAAGGTTCAGGGGCATGACTCACAAAGGTAAAGGGATTAAGAATTACAAATTGATAGTTGTAAAATAGTCACAAGTATATAAAGTACAACATAGGGAATGTAGTCAATAATATTGTAATAATTAGGATGTACACCTGAAACTAATACAAAATAATATTGACTATAAACTGTAAATGAAAAATAAAATTTTTAAAAAATAATCCAGTCAATATGTAACCATTAAGAAGATAAAACAAAATAGTCATCAGTAAGTGCACAGGTATAATTGATTATATTTGGTTTCTATCCTTATAAACTCCACAATGGTTTGGACATAGTCCACTTAAAACATTTGCACTTCCTGTTCTAAGTTTTTTCAGTAAATATTTATTGACTACTAATACTCGGGGCTGAAGTTACAAAGGAATATGTGATCCTTGCTCATGCAGATAATGATATAATAAGTTAAATAATAGAAGAAAAAATAATAACAATATAGTCTGTTTCAGTACAACACAAGCAGTAGAAAATTATTAACTCTAAAGGGCCACCCAGGGTCAGACTGAGGATCCTTATTGGAAGCAACAGTGAGTAATTGGGAGCAGAATATTAACAGCCTGTTTATATGAGATGGCATGTTATTAATTATCAAAAGCCAGAGTGGTCTTGAGAGGTAGCTAGCTAATTAATACCAGAAAAAGAATATGCTTATGTAAATACTCCACATTCTAACTAGCTAGAAATTATAAGCTGTTCAACATCATCTCATTTAATTTTCTAGGTATGCTTTGCAAATAATTCATTTGATTTGGAGCCTGTCAGGATATCCTTGTGTTGGGCAACTTTATTTCATTTTCATTGTTCTTGCTAGGCATCTTTCTTTCCTCAGGAGCATGTTGTCTCTTACACTCAGGTTTTTGTTAAAGGCTACGGAGCTACACTTAACTGATGGCCTAGAAAAATGATACTTAAAGTGAGTTCTATCCAGACCAGTGGCAACTTTTAAGAAATGCAGATTATCAGGCCCACTCTAGACCTGAGGAATCAGGAACCCTGCAGGAGGAGCCCAGCAGTTCCCTGAAGAGAGTCCCAAAGCATGCGCAAGTCTGAGAACCACAGGCCTGGAGGAAATGGACACCATACTGATGCTTCCATTTCACTGTGGTCCGATATCTAGCAAAAGCTCTCTGAATGCCATTGTGGACGCCTGCATGCAGGACACACACCGTCCGTTCATGACTTTAATCCTCTAAACCTAACCCCAGTGAAGCAGGCCTTCTGATAGCTTCATAGCTCAACCACCATCATATTGGTCCCATGTAAAATGGCTTTGCGTATAAATAGGAATATTATAATTTTTTAAGAACCTATTTAATTTGATACTTTAATATAAGAATGTTGTAGATGTTTTTCAAAACTTTTTCCAGTGTTTGCTACCAAGGTCCCCTGGGGAGGAAAATCAAATTCAAATTTCACTGTTAGGAATAATTCTGATTATAAGCAACTTATTTTTTTTCATCTTATACAATGAACTTTGTAAATTGATTATGATTCTCAACTCATATGAACTTTAGAAATCTTATATTTAAACCTGTTGCTAACCTCTAACAATATATTACAATGATGTGATTTATATTTCAAACGTTTTTCTTTTGGCTTTTTTTTTTTTTTACATTTTTAACTTACCTTCTTATTTTGTACAACGTAATACCAACCTTAAGTCCCTTTTAAAAAACAGATTGAAAATTTAACTAATTTAAAAATAACATTAAAAATTATGTACTTATAGGGGCCCTGGCCGGTTGGCTCAGCGGTAGAGCATCAGCCTGGCGTGCGGGGGACTCGGGTTCGATTCCTGGCCAGGGCACATAGGAGAAGCGCCCATTTGCTTCTCCACCCCCACCCCCTCCTTCCTCTCTGTCTCTCTCTTCCCCTCCCGCAGCCAAGACTGCATTGGAGCAAAGATGGCCCGGGCGCTGGGGATGGCTCCTTGGCCTCTGCCCCAGGCGCTAGAGTGGCTCTGGTCACTGCAGAGCAACGCCCCGGAGGGGCAGAGCATCGCCCCCTGGTGGGCAGAGCATTGCCCCTGGTGGGCGTGCCGGGTGGATCCCGGTCGGGCGCATGCGGGAGTCTGTCTGACTGTCTTTCCCCGTTTCCAGCTTCAGAAAAATACAAAAAAAAATAAAATAAAAATAAAAAAAATAAAAATAAAAATTATGTACTTATAGGAAATGGTATAAGTGCTATAAAAATCTTGAACTATGCAAGATTTTTCCAAAAACTAGAAGGGCTCAAAAAAGATCAACATAGTTTTTAACAAATATAGTGGATTCAATAATGTAAAATCATTAGTGACACTCTAGTCAAAATAAAAAACTGAAGCTTACAGGGATTTGCTGATAGTTAATGAGACTAGTTAATAATAGAACCAAGGTGAGAATTTAGCTCACTTACCCTAGATGTCTAAGTACTCTTTCTATTGTGTCATGAGGCCTACAATCTTTACCAATATTTACAATTATATTTTTTTACTCCAGAAATATTATATATGTAAATATTATATATGCATATATAGACACATACATGTATGTGTGTATGTGTGTGTGTGTGTATGTTTATATATAAATTTATGTATATACAGGGGTGGTGAAAAGTAGGTTTACATAATACAAATAAATAATACAATAATTAATAAATAAATAATGCAGGAATAAATTCTTTCCCGTACTCACAACTGTAACCCCCGTACATAGTCAGTATATCCATTTAGTTGGTGTGTTCTTCATTTATAAAAGGTCTACTGGAAAGTTCTGTTCATTTTTGGAATAAAACAAAATACAAATTTTTCTTACCATCAATAAACTTTATTAAATAATAGATTTCCACACCAATCCTATCTTCCAAATATGATCCAAAATGGTTTGCAAAGCTGAATTAAACCTTTCTGCAATCTCCGATGTTGTCAGAAAAAGATCTTGCTCCAACATGGTCTTAACAACATCATCATCAATCAAAGATGGTCGCCCAGAACGTGGCTTATCAGAAAGGTCGAAATCACCTGTTTCAAATTTTTTGAACCATCTTCTGCATGTCCTATCAGAAACACTTTCACCAAACACTTTCAATAAATTTCTACATGCTTCTGTAGCATTTCTTCCTTGTTGAAATTCGTAAAAATTACAGTGGCATAAATGAACTTTATCAGTAGCCATGGGTACACTATCGCTTCACACATAAGACTAATGTGAATCAACTTTGTTTTAGTTAATTTGCTACATCAGTATGTATACATTAAGTGATAAAAATAGAGAGGCACACATGCGCCAAATAAACATGTGCTTATGTGTCGAAACTTGTTGTGATAGAAACAGACAGAACTTTCCGGTAGACCTTATATTAGAATCTTATAGATACAGAGTTTTGAGAGAGTAGGTGAAGAAGTTGAGGCCTCAAAAGCTACTGACCCAGGCCCTGGCCAGTTGGCTCAGTGGTAGAGCGTTGGCCTGGTGTGCAGGAGTCCTGGGTTCGATTCCCGGCCAGAGCACACAGGAGAAGCGCCTATCTGCTTCTCCACCCTTCCCCCTCTCCTTCCTCTCTGTCTTTCTCTTCCCCTCCCGCAGCCGAGGCTTCATTGGAGCAAAGTTGGCCCGGGCACTGAGGATGGCTCTGTGGCCTCTGCCTCAGGCGCTAGGATGGCTCTGGATGCAACAGAGCGACGCCCCAGAGGGGCAGAGCATCGCCTTCTGGTGGGCATGCCGGGTGGATCCCGGTCGGGCACATGCGGGAGTCTGTCTGACTGCCTCCCCGTTTCCAGCTTCAGAAAAATGCAAAAAGAAAAAAAAAGCTACTGACCCAGAAAAACACAGCTGTTTAGTAATAGAACAAGGGCTAGAAGACAAGGCTTCTTAGGTCTGGCGGTAGAATTTTTGCTATCATAGAGAAAGCCAGATGAAAAACAAGCTCCTTTCACATAAAATTAAACTGTAGCATGTAATAGGGCAGTTGTTGCTGCATAGATGCTATGTGCAGGAATAAAGATGAGAAATTGTAAAATGTCATTTAATTGTTCCCATCTCTTCCTAAAGTACAGCCTGTTCTTTTACAACATTTATCAATCTTTTTATCCACTCACTTCCAT
>NC_089491.1:320145797-320270797 GCF_036850765.1 Saccopteryx bilineata
ACTAATGATATAAAATCACAGTCAGTGATCCTGATTTTAGTACATACTCTTTTTTTCATATATAGCTAGATATAAAAAAATTAATAATAGCCTATTTTTAGATATTATGCTTTATCCATATCAAGGATATTTTATTATCTAATTATATATTTAATGTAAATGTCAGTATAATTTATTTTGTTTGAATTTTATCTTTTAAGTTAAATTGATTTAAATTAATTCACCTTTTAGAACTACTAAAAGTTTACTTTATATTTGTAATCTAGCTTTAGTATAAACTTTCACATTATTTTATTCTTCTGGTTGAACTTCATTAATAAATAACTTTGTTCTCTTCTGTCCCTTTTTTATTCTTTAAAAAAATAATGCTTCTTCTCTAATAGGCAAATACATTTTTTTATTTATGTGGTTTGGGGGCATGAATAATAGTGGCCATTAAAAAAAAAGCCATATGTTTATTCCTAACCAAATAAAGACAAATTTAGACTCAATATAATTTATAGAGCTTCAGTTTCCAAATGGACTGGCTATGTAGTACATGAAAGTAAGATATTTGAAAAGCATTTTGAAAGTGATAGTATAGTTCTTACAGATGCATATTTGGATAATTATTCACAGAGTAGGTTAATTGAATAAACTGCAGAGTTCATTTCTTAGTGTAATCTATAGTCAGTTCATTTTCCATATTTTTCTAATTTGCTTTTCTTAATCTCATAATCTATACTCTACATTAGTGATTATATTGATTATTTTGAAGCAATTATTTAGAATCTTTAATTACTCCTTTCTCATTTGTCCTACTTACCTTAACAATATTGTCAGGTTTTTTTTCTATTTAAATGACTCAAAAGAGTGTTGAACCATGATGATAAGAACCTGCGCTTTGCTCTATATTTGTGCAGATGATACTCCCAGCAACAGTTGTAGAGTAAAAGGCTGCCAACCCACAATCAACCCATAACAAAGGTTATTTCTGCCCCTCATGTCAATATTATAACTAGTTCTACTCTATTATGCTCACTTTTAAGGCAAAATCCACTGAAGTTATATAAAATGTTGGTTATACATTTTATCTTTTATACATAGGCTTTACCTATTAGAATGTTGAGAAGAGTCTGCATCAGTATTCACTCAGAAGGGAAAAAGTCACACAGAGAAGGTTGTGTCAATATGACAAGCATCTGGATGAAACTAAACAAATTATGCAAATAGACAGATGTTTTCCATATATACAATATATGGATAAATTTTTCAGATTTCATCCAGATGTTTGGAATCATGTTGACATCATCATAACCTCTTTGTGACCCCTTCTTTTCCCTATCAGGTAGACAGAGATTAAATGACTTCTTTAAAAGCATTTGGTATCAGATTAAAAAAATATATATTTAGGACCTCACTCTGCTTTGACATCAGATTTTTTTTTCACTAGAGCAATCTGAACTTAAACTACATCTCTAGACTAGACAATTAGTTTGACTGTATTTAATTAGAAATTAACTAATTTATTTTACGTTTTAGCTATTTACTTCTCAATTACAATCATTGATTTTTTATAGGGTTTTTATATACACAGGTCCTCAAACACTCTTTTTTATCTATCCTCTTTTGCTGTCTCTCTTTTTTAGAGGTAAAATATTTCACTAATTTATAAAATAAACTTAGATTAATTAAACAAATTTTCATAAATCAAGATTATGGAGAAAGGATTTAAGGAATCAAATTATTTTCCAACACTTGAAATCATTAAGAGCATTTTCTTATATAAATAATGTGGTAATTATAATTTTGGTTGTTAATTAAGGCAGGTCAGCAGGACCTCTACTTGGCAACACTTAGCTTAAGTTTTCAAGTTGCTATACGACTTCAAATTAATGAAACTGAATTACGTTTACAATGTTAGTCTTTTCATTACTTTCTGTTCTTTGCACTTGTTCTTTTCCATTATTTTTAATACAGAGAGGTTAGTTTTATGTACATATTTATCAATTTTTATAAATTATTTTAGTAGTGTTTGAAGATTAAAGACTAATAAAGTTAGAGTAATTGACTCTTTAAAAATACACATACAGCCTGACCAGGCAGTGGTGCAGTAGATAGAGCGTCGGACTGGGATGCAGAAGGACCCAGGTTTCAGACCCCGAGGTCGCCAGCTTGAGCGCAGGCTCATCTGTTTGAGCAAAAGCTCACCAACTAGGACTCAAGGTTGCTGGCTCAAGCAAGGGGTTACTTGGTCTGCTGAAGGCCCATGGTCAAGGCACATATGAGAAAGCAATCAATAAACAACTAAGGTGTCACAACAAAAAACTGATGATTGATGCTTCTCATTTCTCTCCGTTCCTGTCTGTCTGTCCCTATCTCTGACTCTCTCTCTGTCCCTGTTAAGAAAAATATACACACACATACTAACACACATTTCTATGCTATCTAATTGATTTCAGAACAAGACCAAAAAGCTCTTAGAGACTTAGTACAACTTCTTTTAGGTCCCCAGCTCTACCAGTTTTACTATGGCACTAGAAGGCAAATAGATATTATCTGAGCTAATATCTATAGTTAATTTTTTTTGTTCAGAACGATTCTAAAATTTTATCTCTTCAGTGGATAAAAATGCTTCTATGGTTAAGTTGTATCTGTTATGCATGAAGGGAGAGGTTAGAAGCTTGCCATATGGTTTCATGCCATTCCTAACCCCTATTCTGTTTTCTTTTCCCTGAGTTTTCTGTTTCTTAATCATGTTTTTATATATGCTTTTTGCCATTTGCACTTCTCTGAAACACCTTAAAATCAGCAACTTTTTTCTTTTTGCTACCTCTATTTCAAAATTTTAAAAACTAGCAGAAGAGCTGATAGCATTCATATTATTACCAACAACAGTATGTAGCACTTAATAGATGCTTAGTATATATTTGCTTAGTGAATGAATTAATATGTTGACAAGAAAATCAGTATGGCTTTTTGCTTATCCTAAGGAGACATGAACAATGAGATTGAGCAATCTACCAGATAACCAAGATCAGTTACCCACATATTGCTGTATGAACTTTGGCAAGCTTAAATGATCTTGTCCTAAATTTTCTGTCTTAGTTTTTATGTTAAAATAATTCTAACACCTCCAAAATTACTTCATAGATTTTATAAAATTTAAGTCTTAAATAATTATGGTACTATCATATTAATTATGTAGTTGCAAATTATTTACGCTAAGACAAAACATGGCAGAGAAATAGGAAAGAAATCATACATTAGTAACATCAAAATGTTAATTCTGAGAAACTTAATTATAAATTACAGACCCATGCATGTGCCCAGAGAGGGACCCACCTGGCAACCCCTCTCTGGGGCAGATGCTCAAATCAACTGAGCTATTTTTGGCTCCTGAGGCTGACAGAGCCAACCAAGCCCATTGGCTGTGATAAGAGAAGAGGGAGAAAGGAGGGAGAGGGAAGAGGAGAAAAGTAGATGGTTGCTTCTCCTGTGTGCCTTGACTGGGAATTGAACCTGGGAGGGACATTCATATGCCAGACTGCTCTAGCCACAGAGCCAACCATCCAGAGCCATGTTAATCACTTTTATGACACCTCTTTGAACAGTTATTTGAGATTTATTTTCACTTGCGATATACCAATCATTAAAGTATGTTTTGCCATTTATTCTTATTGTTATACTTGCATAGACAGATTATTCAATATGTTTAAATATCAGTATTAAAGATTACACAAAATATGTTTATTGCCACTTAATTTAAATATTTATAATATTTTTAAAATAGTGTATGAATTCAAAATTCTTAGGGTTTCAGAACTGTTCAGGTCACACTGATGAGATACTCAGTGTTTAGCACTCACTAGGAATTCATCATTGAATGCATGGATCAGCGAATGAATCAGAAACTTTGGGGTGATATGTGCTGTATAAGTTAAATTCATTATGGTGGCTGTGTCTGTACTTGCTGTATGAGTACACAGCTGTGTAGGATACCTTTTGTGGGATTCTTTTGTATTAAACCTTTCAAGTGTGAAATGAAGTGGTATTCAATGATAAAAATATATTTTATGATGTTAAGCTTAACCATCTCTAATTACCACCCATCTCTGAAAGCAAATACTGTTGAAGATGTTTAGAACCCAAGGCAACACTATCAGTTGGTTTCTTGGAAAAGAATAGATTCTTGTGAAGTGAGATTCATACTTTTCCCCAGTCCTCCCCAACCCCTCCCCACCAAGAAAAAGAAACTAAAAACAAGCTTTTACAGCCAATGATGTAATAAGGCAAAATAGAAAATCTGTTAAAACTCCAACTGCTTGCTTTCTTTTCCGAAGTCTAAAATTGTATTAATTTCTCATTAAAACCATCTTAACACAGAAAAGTGTGTGAATAATGTTTCACTGATAATGATAGATTTATTATAACGGTGATGTTTTCTAGGATGCAGGTTTGCTGTTGTGTACCTAGAGTGATAATACTTATTTTGACCAAAAGTTAAGGTTGAGCTAAATCTCAGAACCACAAATATAAGGTCTACCAGAAAGTTCTGTCTGTTTTTTTGGAATAAAACAAAATACGAATTTTTCTTACCATCAATAAACTTTATTAAATAATATAATTGCCATTATTATTAATGATTTCTTGCCAGCATGAGGGCAATTTGTATATCTCATTTTTGAAAAATGTTTTATCTTTTGATGCGAATAATTGAACCAGTGCTTGTTTGATATCTTCTTCATTTTTGAATTTTTTGCCCTTCAAAACATTTTGTAAGGACAAAAACAAGTGATAGTTGGAGGGTGCTAAGTCCGAGGAATATGGTGGATGCGACAGACATGCTTCTGTAGCATTTCTTCCTTGTTGAAATTTATAAAAATTACAGTGGCGTAAATGAACTTTATCAGTAGCCATGGGTACACTATGGCTTCACACATAAAACTAATGTGAATCAATTTTGTTTTAGTTAATTTGTTACGTCAGTATGTATACATTAGTGATAAAAATAGAGAGGACACATGCGCCAAATAAACATGTGCTTACTTACGTGTCGAAACTTGTTGTGATAGAAACGGACAGAACTTTCCGGTAGACCTTATATATTTCTCATTTCAAGGATGATGCACTCTACTGTTTATTTTCTAAATTTATCATTTAAGCCTTGTGTTCAGATACAAATGGAGAGATGTTAAAAACTGAGAAATAAACAAATTAGGAAATGGATCTTTTACATAAAACTGAAAAGCCTGAAAGTTACCATTTGTTAACACTGATTTGTTGGCTGCAAGCTCAAGTTCTCATAATTCTCTTGACCTGATTCTTACAATTACAAGAGAGCAAGGACTGTAAGTTTCAGGACATGTAGGGAGAAGGGAAAAACCAAAGGACAAGAGAATACCTATAGAAGGACAACAGAGGTTTTATTAAAGTCCACTGCAGACTTTTGCTAATGTCTCCTCTATTTCTCACAGCTATACTCAAGTTACAAGAGACATAGAAACACAGTTTTCACAAGGATACATTTCCTTCTCTAATAAAATCATGTTGCTGTTAGTAAGGAATAAGGAAACAATGCATATTGGATATACAATTAGAAAGCTTTGCCACAGCGATGGATATAACTGAATTCTTTTCACCTAAGTGCAAGGGTTAACACAGGGGTCCCCAAACTTTTTACACAGGGGCCAGTTCACTGTCCCTCAGACCGTTGGAGGGCCGGACTATAAAAAAAAAAACTATGAACAAATCCCTATGCACACTGCACATATCTTATTTTAAAGTAAAAAAAACAAAACGGGAACAAATACAATATTTAAAATAAAGAACAAGTAAATTTAAGTCAATAAACTGACCAGTATTTCAATGGGAACTATGGGCTTGCTTTTGGCTAATGAGATGGTCAAAGTGCTCCTCTCACTGACCACCAATGAAAGAGGTGCCCCTTCCGGAAGTGCGGCAGGGCCGGATAAATGGCCTCAGGGGGCCGCATGTGGCCCGCGGGGCCGTAGTTTGGGGACCCCTGGGTTAACATTTAGTATTCTTTCAACAAAACAGTACCTGCTATATGCCAGAAACTATAATAAGTAAACTGTTAGAAATTTTAAAAAAATAAGACACATTCCTTACCATTGAGTACACACACACATACATTTTATTAAATAATTAATAGAAATTAAAAACACATTTTATTAAATAATTAAAGTATTTAAAAAAATATGACATAGTGATGGGCCGTGGAATAACAAGATAAAACTTTTTGCTTGGGAAGGTCAGGGAAGTGCAGATGCTTAGTCATAAAAGATAAGTAAGGGTATGACAACTTTTCAAAAGGAAGGAAGGGCAAGATAGAACAATGCTTTTCCTGGCAGAGGGATTATCCTGTCCATAAGTGTGGTCACTCATTCAGTTAACAAATGTTTGCTATCACATGTGAGGTACAGTAGCTAGGAATGGGGGATACATGGGTGAAATAAACAAACGAGAGTCTCGCCTCCCTTCATAGAGCTCATGAGCTAGTCACACAAGATCACCTGGCTGTGAGCGCTCTGGGTCAATGGCCACAGAGGACACCTGTTCCAAAGGAAAGCCCTATGGAACCCAAGCAATCCCCTTAGTGGTTTAGACATGAGAGCAATTAAAGGGCTCTTTAGTAGAGAATGACAGAATTCAGCTTGAATTTAATAAGGCTACAGTAGCATCAGTACAAAGGATTGCCTGGAGTTAAGCCTTAAGAATAAACAGCAGGTATTCAGATAGTAGGTGATTCCAATAGGTCATCCGAAGATAAGACTGATGTATTCGTGGTGCTGAGGAAATGAACACAGCATTGACAGGACATGAGAATGGATTGCATTGGGTGTGGAGAAACCTAGATAAAGGGATAAATCTAGCATGTTTCTAAATTTTTTGTGTGTGTGTTTGTAGCCTGGGGGACTGCCTTTCATCTCAATCAAAATTTTATATTAAGAATAAAACTAGAGGATAGGAGAGAGTTCACGTTTGGGTGCATTTGAGTTTGTGGTACCTCTGGAATATACAAGTAAAAACATTTTCTTTCCAACAGAAATACAAGTCTGAATCTGTAAATATTAGAGAGGTTTATATTAGAGATAAGGAATTGGAAGACTTTAGTGTTCTATGATAGGTAAATCCATGATATTACTTGGAGTATTTGTATTTAATAATTTGTTTATTCTTTGGACAGATATTTATTAAGCACCACTATATGCAAGGTATTGGTTTTTTTTTGTTTTGTTTTGTTTTTTGTATTTTTCTGAAGCTGGAAACGGGGAGAGACAGTCAGACAGACTTCCGCATGCACCCGACCGGGATCCACCCGGTACGCCCACCAGGGGGCGACGCTCTGCCCACCAGGGGGTGATGCTCTGCCCCTCCGGGGCGTCGCTCTGTTGTGACCAGAGCCACTCTAGCGCCTGGGGCAGAGGCCAAGGAGCCATCCCCAGCGTCCGGGCCATCTTTGCTCCAATGGAGCCTCGCTGTGGGAGGGGAAGAGAGAGACAGAGAGGAAGGAGAGGAGGAGGGGTGGAGAAGCAGATGAGCGCTTATCCTGTGTGCCCTGGCCGGGAATCGAACCCGGGACTTCTGCACGCCAGGCCGACGCTCTACCACTGAGCCAACCAGCCAGGGCCGCAAGGTATTGTTCTTAACACTGGAGACATGTATACAGATACACATTCAGGAAAGTCTTTGCCTTCATGGGGTTTATATTCTAGTTAGGGACTATGTGAACAAACAAATACATATTATAATGTAATGATAAATACCGTAATGAAAAATAAAGTTGGAGGCTAATGGGATAGAGTCATTGAGGGATGATCTTTTCTATAGGTTTGTCAAAAAGACCTCTCTGATGAGAGCCTTGTATATATGAGGTATGCTAAGCAGAAGGAGTGACATGTGCAATGGCTTTGAGATGGGAGAGTGCTCTATTTGAGATTTAGCAAGGAGGTCGTTGTGAGTAAAGGGAATCGTTGTGAGTAAAGGGAATCGTGGGCTGAAATTTGATCTAATAGGTAGTAATTCGATAATTCATGTAACAGATTTTATTCTAAGTAACAGTATTCCTTGAAGGTCTTGGAAAAAAAATTAACATGATACTATTTAAGTTTTAAAAGGAAATTTGGCTGCTGAATGCAAAGTACATGGGAGTGAAAAGGAAAAGAAAAAAAAACAGGAAACCAACAGAGAATTATAAGAGATCAGAAATGAAATGACGAGAGTGTGGTCTAGGCTGGTTGTAGAAGTGCTATGAAGTTTCTCAGATTGTTTTGTGTGTGTGTGTGTGTGTGACGGGGAGAGAGAGAGAGAGAGAGCTAGGGACAGACAGACAGGAAGGAGAGAGATAAGAAGCATCAATTCTTTCTTGCAGCAGCTTAGTTGTTCATTGATTGCTTTCTCATATGTGCCTTGACTGGGGGGCTACAGCAGACCGAGTAACCTTGAGCTCAAGCCAGCGACCTTTGGGCTTAAGCCAGTGACCATGCGGTCATATCTGTGATCCCATGCTCAAGCCAGCTACCTCATGCTCAAGCTGGTGAGCCCATGTTCAAGCTGGCAACCTTGGGGTTTTGAACTTAGGGTCCTCTGCGTCTCAATCAGATGCTCTATCCACTGCTCCACTGCCTGGTCAAGCTCTCAGATTCTTTTTGTTGTTTTTTTTTTTTTGTACTTTTCTGAAGCTGGAAACGGGGAGAGACAGTCAGACAGACTCCCGCATGCGCCCGACCGGGATCCACCCGGCACGCTCACCAGGGGCGACGCTCTGCCCACCAGGGGGCGATGCTCTGCCCCTCTGGGGCGTCGCTCTGCAGCGACCAGAGCCACTCTAGCGCCTGGGTCAGAGGCCAAGGAGCCATCCCCAGCGCCCGGGCCATCTTTGCTCCAATGGAGCCTTGGCTGCAGGAGGGGAAGAGAGAGACAGAGAGGAAGGGGGGGGGGGTAGAGAAGCAAATGGGCGCTTCTCCTATGTGCCCTAGCCGGGAATCGAACCCGGGTCCCCCGCACATCAGGCCGACGCTCTACCGCTGAGCCAACCAGCCAGGGCCCAAGCTCTCAGATTCTTAATGCTTTCCAAGGATTCCGCTGATGAACTGACTTGAGGGATTGGAGAGGGAAAGAGAAATACAGGGTGACTGGAACGTTCAGGGTTCTTCCACATTGGTGAGTTGAAAAAGAACAAGAGCTTCTTGGTTTGGTTAGTTTAGTCTTGATTTTTGTTTTGTTTTTAGGGTATTTGGGTGTGGGCTATTAATAAGTAATTCATTAGATGAATTGTTAAATTTCATACGCTTATTTGAACAGCAAATGGCATGATCAAGGCAAATGAATGTAGATTTTGAGGGGCATGGGAACTAGAAATAGTAATCTATGAGTTCTGAACACATAGATTATACTTAAAATTATGGATCTGAATAAGAACACCTAATAAATGAAAGAAGGGAGAAATGTGAATAAAAGGGAAGGGGGAAAAGTTGTCCAAAGAACCATGAACACTTGAAACACTGAGCTTTGGAGGAGGAAGAAGCCATGCAGTGAAGACTGAGAGTACGACCAGTCTACAGAGTGATGAGGAAAAGGAAGATGAATAAGAACGAGGAAACTCTGACTTTTAAGAGATTAGCTGAGTTTTGACCCTGGTGGTGCAGTGGATGGAGCATCAACCTATGATGCTGATGTTGCCAGTTCAAAATCCTGGGCTTGCTCAGTCAAGGCACATATGAGAAGCAACTACTCCAAGTTGATGCTTCCCACTCCTTGCCCCTTTGTCTCTCTCTCCTCTCTCTCAATTAATAAATAAAATCTTTAAAAAAGAAAAAAAAAAAAAGATGATCTGAGGCCCTGACCAGGTAGCTCAGCTGGTTAGAGCACCGTCCCGGCACGCCAAGGTTGTACGATCCCGGGTCAGGGCACATGCAGGAAGCAGGCAATGAATGTATGAATGGGTGGAGCAACACATCTGTTTCTCTCTCTCTCCATCTCTCTTTCCTTCTCTCTAAAATGAATAAACTTAAAATAAAATTTAAAAGATGAGTTGAAGAAAAGAAGCTCGCAGTTCATTTTTGTCCATACCACCTTCGTGTTGCTGGGTCCTGCCTTAAACTTTCACATTTAAAGTATTTACACGAGACTTGCTGAATGCGAGGAACCAACATTTTCAGCTCAATGCAATTAAACTTCCCTGGTTATTTGTAGAGACATAGGGATTTTATTTCCAACACTGATGTGTCACTCTATTTTTATAGCCAAATTCCTGAAGGCCCATGTCTGATTCATGGGTTACTCTGTATGGCTGTGTCAGTTACCTGTGTTGACAGCTTGGTACAGAAGGCGGGGGAAATGGACTGGACATGGATGGCAAATGAAAATAGCATAACAAACAGATAAGAAAGAAGACACAGTTCAACGTAACTTTTGCCTCTCTGGAAGTATCCTTTTGCGTATTCATAACTTACAGAGTTGATCGTTGAATTTCAACTTCTCTTCAAGGAGACTTTCCATAGACAAATATATAATCTTTTGAACCAAATTGATGTAAAGATTGAATAAAATATACTTTCAAAATACATATTGCCTGACTGATGATGGCACAGTGGATTGAGTATCGCCCCAGGACACTGAAGAGTGTGGTTCAAAACACTGAGGTAGCCAGCTAGAATGCTGGCTTATCAGCTTGAGCACCGGCTGGACAGCTTGAACACAGGTCTCTGGCTTGAGTGCGGGTTGGTTGACATGATTCCAAGGTTGTTGGTTAGAAGCCCAAGGTTGCTGGCTTAAACAAGGGGTCACTGGCTCGCCTGGAGCTCTCTAGTCAAGGTACATACAAGAAAGCAACCAATAAACAATAAAGCAAAGCAACTATGAGTTAATGTTTCTCATCTCTCTCTTTCCCTTCTCTCTTCCTTCCTGTCTCTCTCTCAAAAAAAAAAAATCTGTCTCTTAAAAAAAAAACATACTGACATTTCTCTATGTCTCTTGATACAAACTGGTTGTGTGCTTGAGCAATGAAAAAAGATTTGTATCAGAGAAAGTTTTCTGTAACAGAAAGCTTTTGCATTGATGAGTATGGAGGGTGAGGGAGGAATAAATTCAGTGGAAATCCAAAGATCAGCCAAGTGTTTAGAGGAGAATTCATCAGAAATTTTTCTTAAAATGTATATTGGAAGATAGTAGAGGCAAAGTTAAACTTAAGGGGTTGATGGCTAGACAGTTACATTAAATTCATAATGGAATAGTAAGAAGAATAATCCACTGTGGTGTTTTCCAGTTAACTTTTACTTATATCATTTTTCTCATGAAAGCCAACATATCCTTTTCTATAAATCTGAGATTATGTTTAATTGCTGAAATTTAATTTTGCATCATTTACTTTTCATGTTATATTTTTCTATAAATATTCTTGCAATTAATTTTAATTACAAAAAGTAATATGGCAGAAAATGCTACTTTCTCTCCCTACAAAGAAACTTTTAAAACCAGTAACAAAATGAAAATGGTAAACGGTAGAATAACTTACGGTTTAAATGCTCAACCCTACTATATGTCTTTATTACTTTATCAGCCTGAAATTGTTATAACTTGAGTTTGGTTTTGTTTCAGTATAATTTGGGTCTTTTTTCATTTCCAATATGATTGGTCATTAGCTTTATACTTGTTAAAAACCATGTTTTAATGTCTGTTTACAAGCTTTTTCCAATTTATGTTATTCAAAGACTTTTCCTGTGAACAGAAAGGCACAGACCTTGATAGGAGAGAAGTGTGTTTATGAAAGCTTTCATTGACTAAGATGTATTAACAGGCTGTCCCTTACTGACTAATAGGTTTTGTTGCACATAACCATTCCTGTTTCTGTTTAGAAACAGGAATCCTGTTCCCATAGAAACAATGTTGTGCATGATCCCACACCAACTCTCAAAAGCTTATTTAATCATAATGTAACTAAAATAATACTAATGGAGTCTCTGTATTCTTTTGCCTGAGCCCAGACCTCTGAGGCTCTCTGGACCTGACAAGCTGGGGAGTGAGATGGAAGTGGCTTCATACAGCAATTCCCATGGAAAAACACAGAGAAGTTTCTAGGAGTACGGATGAGGACAGCAGGCCCAAGCCTTGCCTCGTGGTTCTGATAGGATTCTCTAGGGAGGGTGAAGTGGATAAGGAACGGGTCTTGAAGGAGGAATATCATCTGCTGAGAACTAAGTGGAGTATGGAATAATCTAAATTATTTTAAAATTTTAATTTTATATTCCTATGTATACCTTTAAAATTGGTGATATAGTAAAGAAGAAATTGGAAATCTTGGAATCAAATTAGTACTATTAAAAAAATTTGTGACCTCGGTAAATTATGACATATTTTCTTTCTTCTTCTTTTTTTTTTTTTTTTGTGGTGACAGAGACAGAGAGACAGAGAGAGAGACAGATAGGGATAAACAGGCAGGAAGGGAGAGAGATGAGAGGCATCAATTCTTCCTCGCGGCTTCTTAGTCTCCTTAGTTGTTCACTGATTGCTTTCTCATATGTGCCTTGACCAGGGGGGCTACAGCAGAGCAAGTGACCCCTTGCTCAAGCCAGCAACCTTGGGCTCAAGCCAGAGATGGTGGGGTCATGTCTGTGATCCCACGCTGAAGCCAGCGACCCCGCACTCAAGCTAGCGAGCCCACGTTCAAGCCTGCGACCTCAGGGTTCTAATGACATATTTTCAATCCTTTTTTTGTTTTAGCTTTAAAATGTTTGATTGTTTCATGGTAGTGTTAGTAATGAGTAAAATATGGTGGAGATGGAACAGCAAATACTCAGGTGACATCTCTTCATTCACCATACATTGTATAATGTATTATATTATTATACTGAATAATAATAATAGTGGTAATAATAAACCTGATTACAGTTACTGGGAGTCCAATGTTTTACCCACTAGACTAGAGCAATGGTTCTCATATTTGGCTAATCGTCAAAATTACTTCTTAAGCTTTGAAAAAATTGAAATTCTTAGATCTCACCTCAAACATGATTAAATCAGAATCTTTGGAGGTGGAGCCCCAGAATTTATCTTTATAAAATAGCATCCTGTGTGAATCTGATGACCACTTGGGTAGGGAGCCATCATAGTGGATGTCCTGAGTGAATTGAAATGAGAGTTTAGCATGATAGAAGAGTCTTCAAAATTGGTTTGTTTTTCACAAATTTTCACATTCTTTCTGTAGTCCTATTTAAACATAAATCTGCAAAGTAAACCATTTTTTCCTAAAGATAAATTTCAGCTAAAAAGTTCTAATTTTTAGATTCTAACATAATAGTTTTCTTATTTAAATATTTAATGGGAATATTTAGTGTTATATTACTTTTTCTTAGAATAGGAACAATGGACACAAAGCAAATGACAAACAGTTCCCTATTTTAAAGCAAAATGGAAGCTAATATTACTAGTATTTATTTCTAATATGCAAAAATATTTGTGTTATGTCCTGGCTGAAGAGCTTTGGTTAGAGTTGTCCAAAGTGCAGAGGTGGCTGGTTCAATCCCGTGTCAGGGCACATACAGGAACAGACTGATGTTCCTGTCTCTCTCTCTTCCTCCATTTCTCTCTAAAAATCAATAAATTTAAAAAGAATTTAATATTTGTATCATTACGGCCATGCCTGAATATAAATTTTATCATTTAAGTTGATTTTAAAGACATCTTCAGGTAGCCCATGGAAAGAACATCTATTATATTTGTATATCTATACATATTTTATCCTTTTTATACAGTGTTTATAGATTTACAAAATAAATTTAAATATATATTTTGAAATATCATTTCACTCTCTAAGCAAAGTGCTAATACTTTACACAATATTTGTAAATTAACTCTATTCATCAATATTCAAATACATTTGTGATGTTTAAATATGTTCTTATTTTTCTTGCATATGAAATAATTTTTATATTTTTCTCACATATAATATAGTTTTCTAACAGTTTCACAGAACAGTGGCAGCATTTTTGACCCAAAGAGTATAATAAATTGTAAGAAATTAGAAATTTGGGTGGAACCTGACCAGGTAGTGGTGCAGTGGATAGAGCGTCAGCCTGGGATGCTGAAGACCCACGTTCAAAGCCCCAAGGTCACCAGCTTGAGCTTGGGCTCATCTGGCTTGAGCATGGGTTCATCTGCTTGAGCTTGGGATCATAGACATGACCCCATGGTCACTGGCTTGAGCCCAAAGGTCGCTGGCTTGAGCCCAAGGTCATTCAGCTGTAGCCTCCCACCCTGTCAAGGCACATATGAGAAGCCATCAATGAACAACTAAGGTGCCGCAACTATTAGTCGATGCTTCTCACCTCTCTCCCTTCCTGTCTATCTGTCCCTTCATTTCTCTTTCTCTGTCTCTCTCTCATTCACTTGCTTAAAAAAAATATTTAGGTGGGGTTTATCACTTTATTAGTTACTTAATATCATTCTTACAGTAAGTAGCCATAGAAACAGAAGAAATTTTAAATGTCCTACTGGTCTTTGTCACTATTTTCAATCACTGTCACCTTTCCTATTTTGTGTTTCACTTCTATGTATGGTTCTTTCCTGGTGCCTATTATCTAACTCATCTTTGGAGGACCTTTTCATTACACAGAAGGTGACTGCCCTGTTGCTAGTTGAGCTTAAAGTGTTCTTTATGTTATTTCTTACATTAAATAGGACATAGCTGAGACCTTTAGAAATAGTTCTTTAAAAAAGGAGCCAAAGGAGGTAGCACTACCATGGGGGCTCAGACTGCAAAGGTAACATTTGGTGAGAGCAGGGTGAGATGTTGACAAGATCCTCCTATTTTACAGTTATTTCCATGGCTTTGGAATCACAGGAAGGTCCTTTGTGTATATTTTGGATTTGTCCTCCTATTTCAGAATGACTCATTTGTGTATACCAGTGTCCCAGCTGTTGTCGACTTTGTAATGAATTAGTATTGGACTCCGAAATTGAGTTTCTGCCAGAGGATTCTGGCAGTGAACATTCTCCTATAAAAACATACGAGTGATAGCAGTAGAAATACCAGGGGACTTCACAATAGCTTGTCTCAGGACTCGGGGTAATGGCTTAGCTTCAGTGCAGAGACGATCAGAGCAAGCACAGCTTTACTGTTCCCCTCTGGTGAGTGGATTGTCAGGTGCCAGTATGTAAATGAAGATAATTACAAGAGAGTGCCAATATGTATCCTCCATGAGAAAGTATACAGTTCTTAAATAGATCAGGCTGCAATCATAAGAAGCCTTTGTGAGGGGCAAGAAAACCCCCCTTCTATGAGAGGTTTAATATCTTTTGAGACGTTGGAAGAAGAGTGCCATTTTGAGCTAAGGCCAATTGGGATTTCTCCAAGTATGCAAAGCATCTTTCCAGTGTGACCCTCAGAAAAAAAGTTTTAATTTCCAGTTTAACTATTCATCTTTCTATAAGCATTCCTTCATGGGCTTCCTTTCTGATAACAAGCCAAAATGATTAATTTAAAGAGGAGAAACATTACATTGGAAAGCACTTAAAAATGTGTAGTTAACCAGCTTACTCCTCTGGGCAGAAGTTTTATGGATTAAAAAAAAAAGGAAGCCACTTTTGAAAGAAACTTGAGCACATTCTCCTTTACAGGCTAAGATAATTGGGTTCTTATACTGTGGGTTATTTGTTTTTTAAAAAGTTTTGTCAGTCACCTTACAGAAAAACAATTTCTTCTGGAATGCAGTGGCATAATTAAAAATTATAATCTTCTTTAATTACTAGCCACATGGAGTTTCACCCATGTGAATTTTTTTTTATATCTTTTGGTCATTAGTTTTTCAAAGAAGAACTGTGCATTATTTTCATGTACCATATTGTAAATAATTAGTTTTCAAAGCAGAGCATGACCAATGAAATGCAATGATCTGTGTCATATTGTGTATAACACAATGAAAAAACAGAAAACTAAGAACAACACTAAAAGGTCATTGTTTCTTCTCTCTGATTACATTGCAGACTCTGAGAGGACAAGAAAGTTGCCTATGTTGTCTACTTTCCATGTATACTACCTAACAAAGAGTAAGGACTGAATAAACATTAGTTGCATGAATGAAATATCTGCTACAAGGTCCATCAAATTCACTAACATGTAGACTTCAAAGATAGCTACATGTTGGATATATTTTTGAAACCATCAATTTTTAATAAAGTATGAAAAGAAAATTAAAATGAAATATTTTTGCCTGTTAGTTTTAAAAAGAATTTAAAGGAGTGATAATACACAACATTTTGAATATGTTGGAATGGGCATTTCCTTACAGGAGGGCAGAATTGCAAGTGGATGCAACCATACTGGGGAGGTGCTATAATAATGCCTCAAAATTTAATATCTGAATATGATTTGACCCCCAAATTAAACATTTTGGAAGATAATTGCAGGGCTGAATAACAAGAAAGTTTATTGTAGTGTTACTTAAAATTGAAAATAATTGAAAAAATGTAAATATTAGAAGCAATTACATTAAATAAAAATGAGCTTTCTAAGAATTGGAAGTAATGGTGTTCTTTTGTGAATTTGAAATTTATTTTTGTTTTTTGTTTCAAAACAACTGTATGGTCTCTGACTAAATAGGTTATTCTTTCACATAGAAGAGTACTTTAGGTGTGCATGCACTTTAGTAGAATTCTGATTTTGTAGGTAACTGAATCTGGGAAAGCATAAAAAAATATTTGCATTATTATGTAAGCAAATTCTTAAACTGAATAACAAAAATACCCATACGTTTAGTTTCTTTTTCTACATCTATGCTTAAAAGGCTTAAGATTAAAGAACAGTTTCATTTTATACTTATCTGTGTAAAATAATTAAAGGACTAAAACTAAATAAGGTGAGATAAAGATTTTCATACAACCAATTATTATTTCATGGATCATGACTTTAGAAAAATAATGAAAGAAATAACAATATATTTTTTAAAAATTATGGATAAAAAATTGAATATAACTTGATAATGGGAAAGAAGTTTTAATTATGCTAATTTCAGTGGTGTAGATCACTAGTCAGTCCTCTAGAATCATCAACACGAGGTGTGAGGAGGGATGTGCAAGGCACTGTGACTGTTCCTGGAGGGAGTGCTAACTTCTCCTCTTAGTGTGCAAGTTACATCTCAAATGTCTGGAACCAGCTAAGCTCATCATGTGTTACAAGTTTAGAAGTATCTACAGAAATGTGCCTTTTAATTAAATATCTTTTGAGTGACTAGTGTAAGTTACGGTTCTGTGCATTCTTGGGAACATAAAGCTTTTCAGAAACATTTCTGGCCTTCAAGGAGCTTATAGTACTAGATAATAAGGACAACTAAATGTATTTACCTAACAAGTAAGATTGTCAGGTGAGTTAGATTTTTTTTAATACAAATGCTGGTTATGCTGAAGCAGGATGCAGAAACTTGCTCTTTGGTTTTGTATTTGATGTATAATTTCAACAAGTGGGCCACTGATCAAAATATGTTGGAAAAATATTTTTTTTCTTCCAGCCTTCCTAAGAAGTCTCATTGTTAAGTTCAACTAAACAAAACAATGAAAACAAAACAGTAGAAAAACAGTCACCATTAGAAATATATGTTCTTCCTCCCTCCTTCTCTCCTCCCCTCCTTCCCTTCCTTCCTTCCTTCCTTCCTTCCTTCCTTCCTTCCTTCCTTCCTTCCTTCCTTCCTTCCTTCCTTCCTCCCTTCTTCCTTCCCCTCCCCCTTCCCTTCTTCCTCCTTCCCTTTTTTCCTTCCTTCCTTCCTTCCTTCCTTCCTTCCTTCCTTCCTTCCTTCCTTCCTTCCTTCCTTCCTTTTTTCCTTCCTGTTTTACAATGAGGTAAAAACAGTCTATTCAATAAGTGGTATTGGGAAAATTGGACAGATATGTGTAAAAAATTAAAAAAATGAAACTAAACCACCTTTTTACACCACACACAAGAGTAGACTCAAAGTGAATTAAAGGGGTGTTATTTTTTGTCAAGTCATTTCCTAAAAAATAAAAGCCTTTCTGAGCCCTTCACTCTGCTGGTTCTTGAGCTGTTGTTTCCTACCAGAGGGTACTACTTTTCTACATAGGTGTTATAAATATTTCATTTATACACATACTTTTTGCAAGGATCATTTTACAGATAAATATAAGAAATGATTTTGAAATAAAAAATATATTTTAACCTCTTTGATAGAATTAAACTTTAAATACTCAGGGCACTTGAGAAGATTTCTAGGGCAAAAGCCCAGAAGACCCCACAAAATTATAGAAATACATATTTATTGATGTATTAAGGTAATGATAATTACACTAGTTTACATTTTATTTTGTTTTATTCCAAAGGACACTTGTATGCGCAGTATCATATTAATCACTACCATTTACCACTTTATATCCTGAAGAAATCTAACCTAAGCTGTGGAATAGCTGAAACATAAAATGGAAAAACCCTGGGTTCCTCTCTAATTTGCCCAAGATTTCTAGAATATGTCTTTGCTAATTAGTTTCAAAATGTATATATTACATGCATATAGGTGCTTATTTATATCCTGAATAACATAATTTAATCCATTTTAATATAGAAGATTATTACCTCTATTTGTTCAATCAATATTTTGTGAATAATTGCAATGTGTTATTAACAGTTGGTTGTCAGTAATTACATTTCCACTCCTCATTGAGTTTTATGTTTCACTCTTTAGACTAGTAAAATTTAAATTGGGAAGAAAGAATTACTCAGTTCATCATTGACAGGGATGAAGTCATATGGAAATTTGGAGCAGTGCCGGGGGTTAAAACTTGGATTTCTGAGGCCTTTGGCAACTGTTGTTTTGTTTCTAAGAACACTCTAAATTTAGCTTTAGGGGTTTTCCTTTAGAGGTTCTGAGCCCATTGTGTCTGCACCTGAACTAATCAAGGACTCTCTTCTCCAATGATTTTGTTCTCACTATCTCTTGGCTCCGTGGGGACTAGTCTAGTTAGTGCCTGGGTTACTCAAGCAGAAGCCCACTGCCTCAAGGCACTTTTCCTTAGATCTGCTGTAGTACTTCCTCCCTTTGGTGCCAGGTGGGGTCACAGTCTTTGCCTCAGGGTCCCTGGCTACTGATCCTCATCTTTGCTGTGGGGTGGGTGAACAGAGAAACAAAGTTTTGGATTTTTCTCATCTGTGTCTCAGTTGTAGAGAGCTAGAGTATGAACTCTAAAAGTAACTTTCCCTCTGTTTTTTGGGTCTGGTTTTTTCAATGACTTACGCACTTTTCTTTGGCAGTGGTCCACCCCATCGTTTTTGCATTTATAGCCACATGAACATTCTTTCTCACAGGGAAGCAGCCTAAGGCCATAGGTTACTTCACTAACTCCCTTGCAAAACACAGGTGAGATGATGACCATTACTCATTAGGATTAAAAAGACATTTCCACTGATGAGATGAATAGTACTTACCTTTAAACGAAAAAACTCAGTGTAAAATTGTCTTGGCAACATTCTGAAATACTTTTCTGGCTAGAATTTCTAGATTTAGCAAGAAAAATACAAATAAATTCAAACTTGACTGGGCATCCCATAGTTTACCTGGCAACCCTATCTTTAATTCCTCAGAATAAGGTATCGGAATATAAGGTCTATCGGAAAGTTCTGTCCATTTTTGGAATAAAACAAAATACAAATTTTTCTTACCATCAATAAACTTTATTAAATAATGTAATTGCCATTATTATTAATGATTTCTTGCCAGCATGAGGGCAATTTGTATATCCCATTTTTGAAAAATGTTTTATCTTTTGATGCGAATAATTGAACCAGTGCTTGTTTGATATCTTCTTCATTTTTGAATTTTTTGCCCTTCAAAAAATTTTGTAAGGACAAAAACAAATGATAGTTGGAGGGTGCTAAGTCTGAGGAATATGGTGGATGCAATATACATGCTTCTGTAGCATTTCTTCCTTGTTGAAATTTGTAAAAATTACAGTGGCGTAAATGAACTTTATCAGTAGCCATGGGTACACTATGGCTTCACACATAAAACTAATGTGAATCAATTTTGTTTTAGTTAATTTGCTACGTCAGTATGTATACATTAAGTGATAAAAATAGAGAGGCACACATGCGCCAAATAAACATGTGCTTACGTGTCGAAACTTGTTGTGATAGAAACGGACAGAACTTTCTGGTAGACCTTATATAATACTTATTAACAAATTATATTATTTTGTGTTTGATTGTGATAGAAGATGATTATTAAAAATGATCATCTTTGCCTGACCTGTGGTGGCGCAGTGGATAAAGTATTGACCTGGGAATGCTGAGGTCGCAGGTTCAAAACCCTGGACTTGCCTGGCCAAGGCACATGTGAGAGTTGATGCTTTCTGCTCCTCTTCCTTCTCTCTCTCTCTGTCTCTCTAAAAAAAAAAAAAAAAAAATGATCATCTTTGACATTGGCTTCTTTTCCAAAATGAACCTCCTGAATCAAGTAATTAATTAACTTCAAAGATATTATTTTTAAAGGATAGTAAATTCCCTTTAGCATATATGCTTATGTGTCTAATCCCTCTCATGAAAATAAGAAAAAAATTGAAACAATTCCATAAGATCCTGAATTCTTTATGTTGTTTTACTTGGCATAACGAGTAATGTCATTAGTGACTCGGAATTTATTTTGTTTTCTTTATGCCTGAAGAACTCTTTTACTTGTGTCGTTTACTGTATAAAAGTCTCTTCAATGATACACTCTTCTTGACTACCCCTTGTGGAAAGGGCAGGAGCTTCAAAGTCAGCCAGAGGGTTATTCAAATCTCTTATGCCATTTCAAGGACAGGGGAAGCAGCTTAGACATATAACCTAAATACTCTGAGCTTCAGTTTACACATCTGTGATCAAGAAGGGTGTTTTGGGAGTGAAATGAAATGGTGTGTCCAGTATTTAGAATTATAGCTGGTACATAATGCACACTTAATAAGCATCAGTTCTCTTTTTCTTCCTGCCAAACCCCCATAGCCACTTTTTGTACTTCCTTTTAATGAAGTACAGCACATTTCTGCACTGCACTGTGGTGATTATGAATATACTTTTATCTTTCTTACTATACTAACCTTGAGGGCAGGTGATCCCATAGCTAGCATAGGCTACATATATGTATATATTCATGCAGACATGGTGATGGTGACCTGAGGAGGGGGGGTGCAATTTACCAGTACATTCATAAAATTATAAACTCACTCAGCCTCAAAGGAGATTAAAATACTACTTTGTAGAGTATGACAGAACGTAAAGCTGTTAAGATATCCTTCTTATCCAATGGAACATTTTTCTACTTGAATAAATTGTGGAGAACTAAATAAGTATTAAGGTACCTTTTCAGGAATAATTGTATGCTAGGCCATTTAGTTAAAATGCACATATTTATTTAGCAAAGACACTATGAAGCTAAAAATCAGGAGTCAGTCTCAATTGACCAGTACTTATACCTGGAAGAATTTATATCCAGTTGAGGAATTATATATAATAATTTCAAAAGTAGTCACTTGAAATAATTCTACTTTATACTATAGCTTTTAAAATATTTTCAAATATGCCCTGGCTGGATAGCTCAGTTATTAGGACATTGTCCTGAAGCACAGTGGTTGCAGGTTCAATCCCTGATCAGGACACATAAAGAACAGTTCGATATTCCTTTGTCTCTCTCTCTCTTTCTCCTTTTCTCACTCTCTGAAATCAATAAAAATAAAATTTTAAAATAGTTTCAAATACATTACCTTCTCTGATTCACTAATCATCTATAAGGAAAGGTAAGTATCATTAACTGCATTTAATAGACAAGAAAATTAGGGCTTAGTGTGATTAAATAAGTAATTCAAGTTTCTGAAATAAAATGTAGAAGAGGATGTCTTCTGAAACCTGGGCATTACCATTACATCATACTTTCTCTCCTAGTTGCAAATGAAAGCTTTTGATATTTGGCTATGCCAATAGTAGCATTACACACACACACACACACACACACACACACACACACACACACTTTTGCTATCTTTTTAAAACTAAAGATCACCATTTTTAAGAATGCACAATACCATACTATATATGGTAAGTGACTCACTCTCTTTTACTTGATAGAAGTGTAGGTACCAGGCCTTCTTGCCAGGTTAGAAATTTAAAAAGACTCTGAGTAGTGATGATACCAAACAATAGTAGTGGAGAAGTGGGCAGTTCCTTACCAAGTTCTGGAGACAACATTCCAAACACAGATCTAAAGGTCTGTGGAAGCACATTTCATAGTCTAACAACATTTTAAATGTCAGTTTTTACTCTACCAGCTACATTTCTCAGAATAATGATAGAAAAGCTTCCTCACTTTTTTCTCCAGCAATTCCAATTGTTCTCTCTCTCTATCCCAATAGAAAACTGTACGTTCTGAATTTTCTAAGTTAATCAAGACCATCAGAGTGAACTCTCTCCTCTATCTACCTCTGCACAGTAGTTACCTAACTGAGAGAGTGATGTTCCTTCTTCCCACAAAGCTTCCACTTGCTCCAGTCCTTTTCCATCCCCTCTAGTGACTTTCTTAACTCTCTTATCCCTATTATAGCTTTAGTTTCTCCATATCTATTAGTTCATTATCAGGTTTTCTTTATTTGAAACAACAAAAGAAATCTCTCCAACTATAGTTCTCTTTTATTTTGGTACCCATAAATATTATATAAAAAAAGTGTGTGCACTCATGGCAAAGGTTTTCTTCCATTTATTCCCAATAACTTTGTGCAGTCTTAATTTCTAACTCAGTACTCCCCGAGAGCCAGTATCTGACAGGCCATGAAAATGATCAGATCAACAGAACCTTCATTAGCTAATTTGAGTGTTTAATGTTTGAGAACATCTTCCATCATCTTTCTACACAATGTTTTAAATACTTTCTTCTGTTCTTTTTTCCAGCTTTATTAGATATAATTGGCATCACAATTCCTTTAAAGGCTTTAATGAGGCATAACTTTACATACCATAAAATTAATCCTTTTAAAGTATACAATTTAGGAATTTTTAATATACTGTATTCACAAGGTTGTGCAACCATCACTACTAATTTCAGAATATTTTTACCACACTCAAATACACCCCATATTTATTAGTCACTTCCCATTCTCCCTTTCCCCAACCCCTGGCAACCACTAATTTATTTTTTGTCTTTATGAATTTGCCTCCTTTTGGGTATTTTGTATAAATGAATTATACAACATGTGGTTTTTATGAATGACTTCTTTCACTTAACTTAGTGTTTTTAGAGTTCCCTCATGTTGTAGAATGTATCAATGCTTCGTTACCTTTTATGGCTGGATAATACTCCATTGTATGGATAGACCACATTTTGTTTATTCATTCATTCATTAGTTGATGGACATTTTGATAGTTTTACTTTTGTTTATTAGGAATAAAGCTCTTCTGTACAATTATTTTTCTGGCCATGTGTTTTATTTCTCTTGTGTATATAATTAGGAATGGAATTGCTCACTCATATGGTTATTCTATATTCAACATTTTCCAGAGGTGTTTTTTTTTTAATTGAATTTATTGGGGGTGACACTGGTTGACATAATTATATAGGTTTCAGGTGCCCAATTCTCTAATATATCTCTATACACAGTATATTGTGTTCACCAACCCCCAAAATTGAATGTTTGCCCATTACAATTTATCCCTTCATACCCTCCTCCATCTCCCCTGCCAGAAGCTGTGCTCTCCTCTCCATTTACTGTCTTCCTTTTTCACTATTTCCTCATCCCCTCTCAACAAAATAAGTATGTTCCTCAAGTCTTGGGCCTTGAGTCTTCCCCCTCTTCTTTCTTATTTTCAGCAATCTAATACTCTCCCTTTGTTTTAATGACAATGTAATCTCTTACTTTCAGGAATCCTTTGTCAGCCTGATCCCCCTCTATCTAGGGCTATGCCTTATTAGTATCTAGTAAAGAAAACTCTTGGTTATCCTATCAATAGCTAAACAGCATTATCATCTCTTCAAAATGCATGTTTTATGATCTGATTGCAAAGTGGCAGAGCTATTCTTTCAGTTACAGTTACCCTCGACTTAAAATTTTGAAGTCATCATTTACCCCTTTCTGGCCTTCCTCCATACCCAGTCCTGCAAGTTCTCCTTTTACATTATTTCTGTGATTCTCATGTTCAACCAACATGGTTCTTATTACCTCTATTATCTTTTACTTGAAGAGCTGCACATACATTTTAATTGGTCTTTCTACCCCACATCTTTTCTATTTCTCTTCATCACTTCTCATCTTTCCTTCTCAACATTGCTTCATATTTTCTTAGGCCAGTCTTATCCCATCATTTCTAAATCCGGCAACATCTGTTTCTACTTGTTACATCAAGACTCTTTGCTACTTATTTAGTTATACTCATAATTAGCTTCAACTAACCAATTTTCCCAAGGTGTTTCACTATCTCCTAAACTAAGAACATGCTCCATTCAAGATCAGTTATTTTCTTTTCTTTGCTTTTGACCCCACATTTTTTTTTATTTTTATTTTTTGCTTTTATTTGACATGGTCAAATTGTGCCATCACCACAAGATAAACTATTTTTTATATAAATCAAGCCCAAATATTTTTCCCCATAAAAATTTATCTGAGCTCCGCAACTTAAAATAACCGTTTCTGGTTATAAACTCCTGAAATGTTTTTTAAAATATTTGAATGGTATCTGACATTCAAATAGAGCTTTTTTAATGAGTGGTAAGTTCTTTGAGGGTTAAAGCAATATTACATCACCCCCCTACCTACACAAGTATGCAATTCCTAGCTCTTTGCTTGGTACCTGAGACATACTTGCCAAAAAGTTTTTAATTATAAGTAATTTTGATATATTTTATTCTTTCAAATAATTTCCGAAATCCTATCTCTTTTGCAATCTTACTTTTAAATTGCAGGGAAATTTCAGAATACAGGATTTAAAAAATAGCTCATTTGCAGATATTATCGTTCAGTAGCATGTATTTTCAGTTAATATGTAATGTGCTGCCTCCTGACCTGTGATGGCGCAGTGGATGAAACATTGACTTGGAACACTTGAGGTCACCTTTTCAAAACCCTGGGCTTGCCTAGTTAAGGCTCATACCCATTCCTTCTCCACTGCTTTTTCTCTCTCTGCTTTCTCTAAAATCAATTAATTAAAAAATATATATCTAAGCCTGACCAGGCAGTGGCACAGTGGATAGAACATCGGACTGGGATGCAGAGGACCTGGGATTGAAACCCTGAGGTTGCCAGCTTGAATGCAGGGTTGCTGGCTTGAGCAATGGGTCACTTTCTCTGCTGTAGCCCCCAGTCAAGCACATATGAGAAAGCAGTCAGTGAACAACTAAGAAACCTCAACGAAGAGTTGGTGCTTCTCATCTCTTGTCCTTCCTGTCTATCTATCCTTATCTGTCTCTCTGTCACACACACAAAAAATTATATATATATATATATGTGTGTGTGTGTGTGTGTGTATGTGCATATAATATACACACACACATATATGATGGCAATTAAATTGTAGCACTGTAGCAGTAATGAATTTTCAATCTGTATTGAAACAAAAGATTATATTGGTCTCATTATGTGAAAAATATCTTTAAAGTATCTGAGAAACAAAAAGTAAACCCAAACTATATTTGGGGTAAAAGAAATAAAAATTTTATAACAAAAAAGAGAAATAATAGAGAAAAGTCACATAAACCATTGTAATTTTGGGAACGTGTACATAAAAAAGAGATATATTAAGACTATTAATTTTAATAAAATTAGTTACCTATTGTAGTTGGAAATTTTAAAGTTGGATAAAATTCCATAATATGTGAACAAGATTTGTGTTTAATATTGCTATACAGTGGTACCCTGAGATACGAATTTAATTCGATCTGTAACCGAGCTCATCAGTCAACTTGTATATCAAACTATCAATACTGGACCCGTGCGCCAACGTGCCTACTAGCAGCAGCTTCCCGAATCACGACTTGTATCTCGGAATTTCCGCTCTATCTCAAACAAAAATACAGACCAAGTCGCAGCTTGTATCTTGAAAAAAAAATTGTATGTTGGTCTGTTTGTATCTCAAGGTACCACTGTAGAGTATATTAATTTTGATAAGTTTTCTATTAGCATTTCATTATCATTAACAAGATAGTGAGGAAAATAGAAATGAATATCAGGCTAATGAGTATTATATTTTGCAGCCTGCAGAATGCTAGCTCTGAGGAAGAGAATGTTTTTATTTGATCAAACTGAATGTATGATTCTAGACCTGAAAGAACAAAGCGTCTTTCAGCCATTAGTTAGCTAACTCACAGGCTATTTTGTGGAAGGGTTTCTGAGCTCACCTGGAAGTTTGGGGCCATACTGGAATATGCTGGGTATTGACTTGGATTTGAACCTTGAGGACTTTGTTAGAACTTCATGACTTGAAGATCCATTCTATCATATAGTCAAATCTTTTTAAATTTTATTTATAAAATTAAATTTAGCAGGGTAACATTGGTCAATAAGAGTATCTAGGTTTCAGGTAAACATTCCTATAGCGTTTGAAATATTGAGTATGTTGTATACCCATCACCCAAAGTCAATTTTCCCTCACCATATACTGTATTTTCCCATGTATACAATGCACTTTTTTTTTTTTTGAAAAATTGGGGGTCTAAAAACTGGGTGCGTCTTATACAGTGGTTGTAGTTTTTTATACTTGCATTTTCTGCTTTTTCACATGGATGAGGAGTTATATGAATTTTATGATGAATAAAACTTGAGTTCCATAACTTTATGTATTATATATTTTTTTCAAATTTCAGGCCCGAAAATTAAGGTGCGTCTTATACATGGAAGCGTCTTTTACATGGAGAAATACAGTATTTGTTCCTCTTTACTCCCTTCCCCCTTGTTGTATCTCCTTTGGCTTTACCTCATGAATGCTAAGCCTAACTAGCCTGACATTTGATTAAAACAGAATGTTTTTCAAGAAACTTCTCACTCTTATTATGGTACCATAAACTAAATTATCTAAGCTTCTCATTTTGGCCTTCATAGTGGTTCACAATATAAATACCATATAGCCACACATTTATTCTTTATCTTTATGTGAAATATACTGTAAAACAAAAAAATAATTATTTTCAAAAATATTTTCTAATAATTACTTTTTTTCTCAACAAATTTAGTCTAATTATGTATCAGGCATGCTAAAATGAAAGGTCAACAGCTATAGATACATAATTTCGCTCTGATAGATTGCTGTTTGAAAATAGGTTATGACAATTAGATGATTAATTTTCTTCTATTAAATAGCATTATGAGACATCTGATTACATTTATCAGTATAGTCTCTTTAGTGAGAACATAACGTGAGGAAAGGCCAAACAAAATAGGAATTCATCTCCTTTGTGGAAGGATATGAATATACTTTTTAACAACCATACTTGTGAAAATAATTAGAAAGTAAAATTCTGTTTGAAAACTTATTTTATGTTTAGTATTTAAAGTAACACATTAAAGATGTCACATGTGAGTATGAAGAGTAAAATTCTGGATGTCCTGCTGGCAATTTTTTTTTTTCCTTCTGGTTATCTGCAAAGTATACACCCCTTGTCACTCTAACTAGGGAGTGCCTGTGTAAACATTCTTGTTTCGCCTGTTTCACATAATCATTTCTTGTATCATATTTCTTCTAACCTCGCTATCTGAAACCAATTACAGGAGACCCATTTGGGCTGCATCTATTTTCATAAGAAGCCTAGGCAGCAGTGTTTTTCTCAAAGATGAATATCAACATCAAATATGCTTCTGAGTGCTTTGTTATTTATGTTTCAGAGAGATGTTGTAGCCTTCAGCTCTCAAGAATGTGTCATGCTGTGCTGTTTATACATTGAAGATATTAATGGGTGTAGATGTCATTTTTCATTTTAATGTCTCAAATGCAACAGGCTGATAGGTTAAGCATTCCTATTTTTACGGGGAGAGATATGAGTGATGTCTGTTTTTTCCCAAAATACACATATATTTACTTTGAAAAAAAGAGGTTATTTATAAACCTAGCATACTCAACATTTTGGGTTTCACTAGGTTTTTCTAAGCTATTCTCAAAACAATTTATTTTTTGTGTTTTTAAAGATGAAAAAAACTGTAAAGTTTTCAGTGTTCCTTAAGAAGAAAAAAAGTATTGATCTGACAGTTGCAAAGGTTTTCTTCACTCTTAATTCTTATAATAATCTATTTATTAGAAAAACTTTTTTTCTATGAGGTTTATAACAGCATAAAATTATTGCTACTGTAGAAAGGTGATAAGCTTGAACTTTGCTTTTCTTAAAAATTTTTGGTTTATTTGAAATTATACAGTAAGTATTATGAATGGTGTTTTGCATAAATATTTTAGAGCAAAATGCCCAGAATTCCAAAAAATATTTATTTTCACACACTTGCAACCTAACAAAAAAGTTATCTTTAATCTATTATATATATTTTTATTCACCTTTTCAAAATATTTATTTTAATATGATTCAATTTTTAAAATGTTGTATCTTAATTTTCTTTAGCTTTACTAAAAATTAGATAACTTTATTAAGTAAAGTGCTCTCTTAACTCAAAACAAATGTGTTTTTTGAAACCAGATAGGTTTAGCTGCCTTAGAAACCTGTTTCCTGTCATTCATTTGAATGAGACTCAGACAACATTAAAGAAAAATTTGTAAACACCTTTTGCTTTTTGTTCTAAATTATTATTTTTTACTGTGATTATCATATAAATACTTTTTTTTTAATTTAGTGAGAGGAGGGGAGGCAGAGACAGACTCCTGCATGAGCCCCCACCGTGATCCACCTGGCAAGCCCACTAGTAGGTGATGCTCTACCCATCTGGGGCTTTTGCGCCATTGCGTTTGGCGCCATTATTGTTTTACGCCTGAGGTAGAGACCATGGAGCCATCCTCAGCACCTGGGGCCAACTTGCTCCAATTGAGCCATGGCTCCAGGAGGGGAGGGGCAGAGAAAGAAAGAGACAGAGAGAGAAAGGAGAAGGGAAGAGATGGAGAAGCAGATGGGTGCTTCTCCTGTGTGCTCTGAGAACCGAACCTAGGACATCCACAGGCTGGCCAGTGCTCTACCGCTGAGCAACTGGACAAGGCCTATCGTATAAATACTTAAATGGCTCATAGAACCTTATGAATGGCCCTGTCATTTAACTTTTCTTTTTAGCAACTTAGGTGGACAAGTAATTTTCAAATTAACGTTTTATGTAACTTGACACCTAACATCTTACAGTGATGGAAGTATTTTAGCTCATAATCTTTTCATCTTTTGAGGAGCTACAATAATAAATTGCAAAGATGAACTAAATGTGTCTGAGCAACTGTTTATTCAAATTAAATCCTAAAATGTTATTCAGACTACTGAAAATAAAAAATGGTATGGGATGCCTGCAGTTGAAATGCAAACTGCCAATAATTTATGCTTAGGAGTTTTTAATCATTTCTGATTCTGATCTCTTGGAATCCCCCCTCCCCTTACACTTCATGTTTATTATAGTAATCTCTGTTGCTTCAAAAAGAACTTTGAAATAGGCAAAGAATTCTTTTTCATAAGCTTTTGTATTGAAAAATTATCCTTGACTATTTTAAAGATAAGTGTAAATGTATCTGAAAACCACATACTTTAAAAATAGCAACATTGTTTAGCCAAGTATCTTGTGGTATTCTATTATTATTATTATCACTCCTTTAAAAGCAGTGTGCATGCATGCGTTTGTCTAGTGATATTTTCGTGAGCTATAATGCTAATATATCTAATGTTCTAGTGTCTTTCTACAGCCACTGGTATTACATATGCCTTTGGGTTGCTGGTTGGGTTGAGTTGAGTAAATGTAATGCAAGGTGGTGAAAGGGATAGGGCTTTAGGCCTCAGAGGCAAGAGTCTGAGCTTTTGATAGACTCTGTTATTGCTTTGTGACATTAATTAAGTTATCGCAGTATTGGTTCTTCAATTACTTGTCTACAAAAATGTAAGTGCTAGGCTAAACAATTTCTAAAGTTCTTTTCTTTCACTGCTTTGTAATTCTTCAGTTTATTACTACTAACTGGTCAAGTGATCAGAGTGTGACAAGATGTTAGAGCTCCATTGGGTATTGGTAGTCTATGTGATGAAATCCAAGTCAAGGATAGTGGGAACACTTAGCCATAAAAATGACATATATTCTGTATTAGTTATTCCAACACTTGCAAATCCAAAACAGAAGATTATATTGTAGTTTTTTTTTAAGTTCTGATAAATGGATATACCCTCTTTAATGATAAAAAAAATTATGATGCCACATGTTCTTCTTTAAAAGAGTTTTTCTCGTTGACATCTATTAGTGCCTTTGATGGGTCAGGGCGTGAGGCACACTAGAATGCACTCTGGCCTGGATGCCAGGAGGCTGAGAACAAAGCGCTTCATCCTTCGGAGCTCATGTTTCCTGTTTGCTAAAATGGGGGTCTGATTGGATGATTTCATGACTTCAAGATTCAGAACTGTTTTCATTAAAATCCTTAAACAATAGTAAATGACTGCAGAATTAAATATAAACTAAATAAGGCTCAATATATGCATAATAAACTAATGAGCTCAAAAGGGAAAAACAATTATATGAAAAATATTAGGCAAACTTTGTATGGACTTTGACACCAAAGGGGAAAATAGTTGACTGATTTTCTTTTTTTTTTTTAATTCTGAGAATTCACATTGACACAGCTTAAGTCACATTAGTAATTTCCATTTGAAAAGTGTCATTTGAAGTTCATTTTTAAGTTGCGATTAAAAAAAGGAAAGCTGAATTATTTGGAATATCAAGTGAAAAATTATAAACAGTTTTGTGATAATAAAGTATTTACGCTGTTAATTTTTTTACTTGATCTTTTATTCAAACTGAACTTTATAATAAATTTGTCTGAATCCACTGGAATGTTCCATCCTGAGAAACATTTTGGTTGACTTGTAATTATTTGAAAATTTTTTTAAAAAACCAAATGATGATTTTTTTTTTTAAGTACGTGTGTTTCCAAAATGTATGCTTTACAAGCTATGCCAGCTCCTGCTAGAGGAAGACAAATCAATGTTGTTAGGAGATGGTGCTGTGCACTCAGCTTGTTTACTTTGGTTTCTATGTCTGCCTGCCTTCTCAGAAAACTTGCTTGGAGCCAGACTGTAGCAGCCCTCCTCTCTGTCTTTTCATAATTGATCAGGGGATGACTGCCTTCCCTGAGGGTAAAGACGTGGCAACTTTTTCTGTTTGCTCAGCATCTCAATGCAGTAGTTCAAACATTGTTCACACCAGCTGGCAGTGTAATGCCATATGCACGTCTTGTCAAAGCAACTGTTGTCATGGATACTAGGAACTCTCTTAAAAACCAGATCATTGATTCCAATCAAAATTGTACTTTTTACAGCTTAGAATCTTAATTATTATAGACAAAAATTGATCTAAAATATCTCCCCCATCATGAAAACTTTACCATGTAATCTAAATCAGTGAATAACAAAGCAAGGCTGAGATTGATTTTGTTTCATGTGCTGGAAAATTTCATCATTAGTGTTCACTGAACTGAGTTGATGAGACAAAAAATAAGTTTGTACAGTAGAGGCTCGTAAGAAGTTTTTAAAAATTAGTTTATACTGTTTCATTCAAAATATCTCAATATGTTATTGTTTGTTTGTTTGTTTTGTTGTTGTTATGCACTAGTTCTTGTATAAGTTTATGTAGTACAAGTGCCAAACTGCCTCTCTTCTGGTAAATGAAATGCATACATTAATTTCTTATGTTAAGTTTTATTTTCCTGAGTGGGAAAGAAACCATTAGAATAAATGAAAACATCTATTTTGATTGGTATTCTGTCACACATAGAAACAAACCTGATTGGCTGAGTAGTAATTTCTTTGTTCTCTGATTTTGCTAAGAATGCAAATGAAAACCACTCAATTTTATTTGGCATTAAAACTGCACTTTATTTTGTCAAAGGAGAGAGGTTTCCCCTTGAATTGTAAGTACCAAAAAAAAGTGTTTTTAAATCTTTAGTGAAAATCCTTATTAATTCACTTTCAAGATAATCTGATGTTGATTTGTCAAATTTAATTACAGCTTCCGGTAACACTTGAAGTCTACTGCTTTTGCTTCAAAATTGTAATATGAAAATGCAAATTGAATGATAATCTAAAAGGAAGCGGGCATTTTAGTTGAACACTCAAAGACAAGTTCCTTGTGGGAATGAGGTTATTGATGCAGTTTGTGATTCTTTCCTCTTTAAGCACTTTAAACAAATTAACTTTATTTCCTGCAGGGTAACATCCATCTCTGTGATTTTAAGTAAAGTTGTATATGTGTGTTATGTAAATCTTTTTCCTATTCGAAGAAAAGGCAATGTAATGATTTTTTTTAGAAAGAATAGACTGAAGTTCACATATATTGAAGCCTATTGCTATTAACCAAGGAATAACTGTTTATCACTTTACCTTGATTAAAATGTTTAGCAGTTGCTCTGTTTCTACTCCTAGGCTCTCCAGGCAGCCAGACAGCTTCTTCTACAGCAGCAAACAGGTGGCCTGAAGTCTCCTAAAAGCAGTGATAAGCAGAGACCACTGCAGGTAGGTAAAGTGTTCCTGTCCTGGGATCTTATTTTAGAACATATTTACAAGGAGATCAGAAATGTAGACCGAGTTATATACATATGGAAAATTATTCTATTTGCATATGTAGGTCATTTTAATTCAGAAAGGAAACTCATTTTATCTTCTTGAAAGGGCAAGAAATAATTTTCTAACATAGGTTTCAAAATTTTACAAGGTCATTTATTGTAAAAAGTATGTAGGGGACGTGTTTGGTATATGCAGGCATAAAAAAGTTTTGTATAAAACTCCTTTCTGGGATTTTAATGGAATTTTATTCACAAACAGGTTAAAATGTGAAATTTCTCTCTTACAAGAAAAATCACAGAAAAATGGTATGTAAGAAAACAAAGCAGTCTTAGACAACCCTTTTGCAGTTGCATCCAAATGATAAATGCAAAAAACTTCCAAGGTTACTGAAAACACTGAATTTGCCAAGGAATTATTGCTGTTGCTGCAGTTATAAAAATACATTCCAGAGTTTGTTGTTCTTACTATGTTTGTCCTGTGAATCTGATAGTAGGTATGTCTTTTAAAGTAACTTTTAGTTATATAATATAACCATTGCTTTGTGTATTTTTAGCAGAAATATATAAGACATTTGTCTCCAGCAAAGAAACACTTTTAGTGTATATTTCAAAAATATTTGAAAGGTATCTGATGGGCACACAACACAATCAACAGTTCAAATGCTATGGAAATGTTTACCTGAAACTTATGTACTCTTATTGATCAATGTCACCCCATTAAATTTGATTTTCTAAATAAAATTTAAATAAAAAAGAAAGGTATCTGGAGTTGCATAAAACATCTTTCAAAATGTTTATCATCTCTGTTGAAAGATAAGAAATGCTTTTTTAAAAAACACATTATATACATGTCTCATAAGGCAAGCTTAGTTAAAGAAATGTAAACATCTTTCTTATTGCTTTAACATAACTATCTATAAAAATTTTTATGGCCTATATGTCTGTTTTCATTTTTAGATGTACTCCCAGATGTTAGTGACTAATTTTTACATGATGGACTCTGAAGCTTAGTAGTATGACAGAGAATTATAGGCTACTGAGGTACACAATCCAGAAACTACTATTACCTAAAAAACTGGATTAAATTGATGGTTCCTAGACAGATTTGAGATGAGAATATATTTTCCTGGGCCCAAACCCATTTTGGGGGAGTGGGTGGGAAGAACGGGGACTCGGGGTGAAAGCATGTGTTCTAACAGAGGTTTGCCTGGATTGCAAGCGAGTTCTATTGAATCAGCCTGAGTTTAAGATCTATCTTAATTTTTCTCTTTTAAAGCAAGTTTCACATTCTTTTGTTTTAACTAATCAGTAATTATGTAGTGAGACATTTTCCTCACCAACATATCCTTCCCCAAGTAGTAACAGTGATTGGAGTATTTCCATTGAGATAAATGATTCCATGAGAACCTCTCCATACATTTACATGACAGAGAAAATTTACAGAAAAATCACAGAAGGTAGCAAATGAAATGTTTATCCTCACCATGACTTAAAACTGGGAATTTTGCTTTCTTGTTGGTATACCAAAGGAGGTTTAGATGCTAGCAGTATAAACCAAAGGTAGGAAAGGGTATATTGTTTTGAATATCTGAAAAAGACTATATATTGTTCTAATTATGTCTCTTGACAAATTAGATCAAGTAGTTGTTTCTTCTTTTCCAAAGTGAAGTCCAGTAGAAGTTTTTTTAAATTGATGGTTACCAAGTTACATCTGGAAAGAATGACTGGGCTTAAGTTTTTCTTCTCTCTTTTTTGTTATATTGGAAAGCAAAATTTCATACTTTGTTTAACCCAAATGTATATACTTTTTCTTATAAAACACACACAATAATATAGAAATAGTAATGACTCTAAAATAATAAATTGATGCTCACCTACTATATGTTGTATAAATAAAATTTTGAGCTTAAGTCCTCAATTTTGTTATTTTACCATAAAAGAATGATTAAAAGTTTATAAATACCTCTTAACAATCTTAGTTGCTAACCATTACTATGGTTTATTGTATCACTTATATTTAGTGCTCTATGATTCATCTTAATATAAATATATTTCCATTGTATAGATCATACAACTTTAGCATTTTATTATTATTTTGTAATTTTAATGGGATCTCAGACTAAAATGTCACAGGAATGAAAAGTTGGTTTTTAAGAATGAGAATTTGGAATAATGAATGAAGGCTTATTTGTTCACCAAAATATACACAACAATTTATATAATGTGATACTACATGTTTAGCATTTCATAGTACTTGATAAGCTTAGCAACTGGAAACATGCTGGAATTGTACTAAAAATTTAATAAGAACCTAATAACATTTTATACTCCCTTACACATGCTGTCAATGGGGGATATTACGTAATACTAAGTTTTGCATCTGCAAATAAAATTTAATGTGAGTTACACTATCCCCACTTACATTAAAGAGCAAGGTAGAATATTTTTATTAAAAATTATAACTATTTAATATGAAATTAACACTTTAAAACATTTATGATTTTTGCATATTCTAGTTCTTTTATTATTCAACTAAGAATTTAACCAATTTTTCATAATAAAGTTGGTATAGATTGTCTTTAGAATTAAAAGAGATCATTGAAAATATTTCATATTGTGTACCATTAAGGCAAGATATTTCGTGTTAATAATGGATAGTGTTGGTTTGTACTTTATCAGGCATAACATGTTGTTAGAGGGCCAACAGAGATATGTTTTTTTATTTTACAATATAGTTTTGATGGAGAAGTATTTTATAAAGTTTGAAAGAAAATACAGATTTTAGAAAAATATTTTGATGGCTCAAGTCACAAGAACAATATTTGTTGCTTGTTATACTCAACTGAATTTCTTTTAACTGTTGAAGGGTGGTGTCCAGATCTGAAGTTGTGATATGGTAGAGAGTCAGTGTCTAGCAGACTAGTGTTTGCTATTAGTTTTTCACTCACTTTTTTCATGTTTTTGTGTACAAAAAGCACAAATATAAGCATATCTAATGGAAAATGGAAAGAAAAAGTCACAACTGACAAGCTTCAATACCGAGTGTAGTAGTGATCTCACTTTCATGTACAGATATCTGAATATGTGTATTTGAAATATTTTTTCATATTTATTCACTATATGAAATGCCAATTAAATAGGGTCAATCAACAAATATATTGATTTATGACATATTGTTGAATAATATATAAAGATTGTGATGCAAGTAAGAGCTGATATTAAACTAAGCATTACCAGATTTTTCTTTTTTACATCCTTACTCAGTAGGAGATGATAAACACATAGTGGTCCATAATAAGGAAAGTTAGTCAAAGGTAATATGTAATGCTTTCAAAGTCATAAAACTAATTCATAGGTTAAAAAGAGTAAATTCACATATACATGTTCACGTACACACACATTTGTAAATGCACATATGCGCACTTCCATAATCTGTAATTTAATACCATTCTTATAAAAAACATTATCCATTTTCTAGCCTATGACAGATCTACTTAATTTAGTTTAGGTATGAAATTGGTCGCATTATTGTTCTTGTTACATTTACAGCCATGAGACAGACTTGTGGTTCTTCAACAGCTGTGCAGAGCAGAGACGTAAATTTAAGGTAAATGCCATTGCTTTGCTATCTTAGATGAATGTTAGTATATAGCAATGTAATCACTTCCGTCATTGTAGGTTAATTGCTAATATAAGCTTCTCTTTTCCAGTAGGTAACTGAAATTAATTTTTAAAAATAATCCTGTGTTAATTACTTCAAGAATGGAATAATAAAAGCAAAAGTGAATTAAATTTAGGGGTCTTATTCTGACTTGGCCACAAACTAGTTATATAGGTTTGAGGAATTCACTCCACATCTTTAAAATGTAGACATTGGGTTAACTGGTGAACAAAATATAATATTCTGTGATTAAAGATTTATTTTATTTTTTTAACTAAGTGATAGGCATCTTAATTTTTCAAGAATAGCTGTACTTTCTTGGATATTAGCTTTTGAGTTGAGGATTATGTTTATTTGCTTGGTTTTACTTTACTTAAAGAAGACTTTAATAACATACCATAGCCAAAAATAGTGCTTTGGAATCAAAGTACTAAATCTTCTTTGTATGGAAACCTGTGTGCAAGTATCATTTTGTATAACAGCTAAACTTTGTTTCATTTAATGCTTTAAGATAATTTTATAAATTACTTTTAGGAAAAATCTAATTTGAACAAGGAGTCATTTTACCCATGTGTATACTTTAATCTTTAATAATCTACATTAAAAATATGTTGTGATATAATACAGTTTAACAAATACAGTTTAACAGTTTACATTTCTACCTTCCTCTAATTCTTTACTCCAAAATGTTAAAAATCAGCATCAGCAGCCAATCAAGAAATGCTGCAGTAAGCTAATTAGCATTTCTAAATGTCACATTTCTAGGGAATATAATAAAGCATAAAATGTATAAATAATGAAATTAAATAATTCTGTGGGATATGGAATTGGACATTTATAAATATGTTTTAGGAAATTATCAAAATCCATTTATACAGTGGTAAGGAATAAATTTGAATACTTTCTTTTCAACATTAATTTCTGACTTCTAGTACAGAAGAACTAGAGCAGGCCAAAACACATTTTATTTCAAATATTGAAAGAAACATAATCAAGAAATTTTGTGATATGGGTTTAAGTAGATACAGAATACTAAGAAAGAATTTTTAAAATGACTTTTTAGCTATTTATATTTTCTTTATAAAAATATAATAAGCCAGTAATCCAATACACTGTATTTTTAAATCATAAATTTTAAAAGATGTTGATATAAAAACTTTTAACAAGGAGAAACTATGTCTTTTGTGGTGATGATTTTCTCGTTCCAGTAAAGAACATTTCTTAAAAGTCAGCATGAAATAGGTAATTTCACAAGAATGTAATATAACAAAATCTTTCTTCAAAAGATTATGGCTCGATAGCTCAGTCAGAACATCCTTATACACAAAGGTTGCAGGTTCAATCTCTGGTCCAGGCACATACAGGAACAAATCTATGTTTCTGTCTTGCTTTCTCTCTCCCTTCCTCTCTCTCTAAAATCAATAAATAAAAATTTTAAAAGCTTATAATGCCACCTATGGCTAGCTGCTCAAGGCTGACATCCCATGGAGGAGGCAGTCTAGGTTAACCAGTCTGTCATTGTTAAGTGCGCTTGTGTGGAGAACTTGTGTATGATTTATGCACGGCACATAGGAGAAAGAACATGTTTTCTGTCTGAATCCTACCTCTGCCCTTAATTAGTAGGACTTTGGGTAGAGTAGCTTGATTTCTTGGGGCCTGTTTTCTCATCTCTAAAATGGGAATAAGGAAACTCAACTTGCAGGATTGTTGTGAAGACTTAAAAGAATACAATATAAAGCAGTGGTGGCATTCAGCTGGTTCACACCGGTTTGGAAAAACTGACATCTAATTTTTTGTTGAGTTTGGTGAACCGGTTGTTAAAATGGCACTTGTAATCAGGGCTCTTTCTAAGGTGAGCCTGGGCAGCTGCCCAATGTGTAAATCACTAATTTACCATCCTTATTCTTTTTTATCGTTCAGTTGTGCAAGAGTGTATTCTAAGCACCCACAGTCATGTTTATTCTGTCTGTAAGTGAAAAAAATTGCAAGTGAGGACACCAGCCAATCAAAAACAATATGGAGCCTGACCTGTGGTGGCGCAGTGGATAAAGCATCGACCTGGAATGCTGAGGTCGCCGGTTCAAAACTCTGGGCTTGCCTGGTCAAGGCACATATGGGAGTTGATGCTTCCTGCTCCTCTCCCACTTCTCTCTCTATCTCTCTCTCTGTCTCTCTTCTCTAAAATGAATAAATAAATAAAAATAATTAAAAAAAAACAATATGGAAATATCTTAAAAAACAGTTTTATTTTTTTGTCATGTATTATTTAATATTTTTTTCATTAATATTATAAAACTTATAATCTAGTTTTGTATACCTCTTTTATTCTTATTTAAGTATTAAATGCATGAAATAAATAAACTAGCCTTCGGTATATGATACACCCAGATTATTTTATACTTAAAGTGTTATTTTATACTGAATGTTATTTTATACTATTTTATACTTAAATAATATATAATATAAAATGTTATTTTATACTTAAATAATGTATAATATAAAATGTTATTTTATACTCAAAATGGTCCTTAGGACAGAGAACGGGTTGTTAAATTATTTGAATCCCACCACTGATATAAGGTAACTAGCATCCTTGCCTTTATGAGTTAGTGATTTCCTTATGATCATTTTCAGAACCTGATATTTAATCCAAGGTATGATAAATATTCTATAACACGGTTCCTTCTATTGGACCATAATTTTCACTATTTGCTTCTTAACTGCAATCAAGTATCCCTAATTTATAAGAAATTAACAGTGAGTGTTTTAGGTACTTCTATAGACCCTCACAACATGCATACTTCACACTCATCTGTTATGAAATAATATTTTAATGTTTGTTTGTTTTTTCTAGACTATGAGCTCTATAACAGCAGAGACTGTGAATGTCCTACTTATTTTTAGTGCCTAACACAATGGTGAATAATAGAACTCTAAATATTTGTCAAAACAATGAATGAGGAGATTGTGCTGAGAGGAGAGTGGGAAGAGATTTTTGGGAAAAACCCTTTTTCATTCAGTATAAATTGCGTATTCATCATGTGTAATAGCCTCAGGGGCTTATGATATAGTTGAGGAGATACTAAGGCTTGTACACAAACGTTGGGCCAGTGGATGTGCTACAGGAATGGGGAAGGCAGAAAGAGCTATAAGCATATAAGAAAATTCATTCAGGTGTAAGTGATCAGGAAAGGTTTTGTGGAGAAGTAGCACCTCTGTAGAGCTTAAAGAAAGGAAACTTAGATCCTGGCAGGTTGGTTCAGTGGAGAGGGCATTGACCTGGCATGCCGACGTCCCAGGTTCAATCCCCAGTCAGTGTAGACATAAGATGTGACCATCGGCTTCTCTTCCCCTCCATCTTCCCCTTTTCCACTTTCCCTGTCGCAGCCAGTAGCTCAGTTTTTTTGAGTGTCGGTCTCCGGCACTGAGGATAGCTCTGTTGGTCGGCCTCAAGTGCTGAGGATAGTTCAATCCCAGCATTGGCCCTAGGTAGAAGTTGTGGCATAGATCACAGTCAGAGTGCATGCAGGAGTCTGTATTTTCCCTCCTTTCATTTAAAAAAAAAATGTGATAGTCTTAAATTGAGATCTTTCAAAAGATGTCATCAAGATGCATAGATAGGAAATTGTGAGGTCTTGTTAAGCAAGAGTAAGTAATTTGTCTTGACCATTGTAGAGATGTCATACTAAAGGAATAACGAGGGCTAGGAATACATATCAGCAACTGTACAGAGCCTGAAATGCCCGCTAACGCGTTTGTCTTTTATGGTTGAGGTAACGGGGGTTATTAAAGTTTTATGATAAGGAAGTAATGTGATCAAATCAATGTTTTATAAAAATCTTCTTAATAATGCTGCATTCAGAGGATATTTTGGGGGATGTGAGTTGTTAAGAATCTGGAATAATGGTAATTTTTAAAAAAATACTTAGGCATATGGTAAACTGAGCTTCATCTATGTTGAATTTGAGGTGATGGAAAGAAAAGTAAGTCAGAATAGCAAACTTTTAGAAAATTAGAGCTTGACTGAGAGGTCAGGACTAGAGACAAATGTTTGTGAAGTAATCTAAAAGTGATAGGTGAGTCTGTAGGAATGGAGATTCCTGAAAAAGATAATTTATAAGGAGGAGCTCAGTAACATCCACTTTTTTTAGAACTATGGGGAAAAAGCAGAAGGGAAGAAAAAGAGGAGGAAAGAAAAATCAAATTAGTATTTATTTAATCAAGGAAGGTCAATAAAAGGGAGAGTTTTTTTGTTTTTGTTTTTATAGAGAGAGAGACAGAGAAAGAGAGACAGATAGGGACAGATAGGAAAGGAGAGAGATGAGAAGCATCAATTCTTTGTTGCATAACCTTAGTTTTTCACTCATTGCTTTCTCATATGTTCCTTGCAGCTGAGCCAGTGACCGCTTGCGCAAGCCAGTGACCTTGGGCTGTAGCCAACAACCTTGGGCTTCAAGCCAGTGATTTTGGGCTCAAACCAGCAACCACAGGGTCATGTCTATGATCCCATGCTTAAGCCAGTAACCCTGCACTCAAGCTGGGGAGCCCGTGCTCAAGCCATATGAGCCTGTGCTCAAGCCAGCAAACCTCAGGCTTTGAACCTGGGTCCTCTGTGTCCCAAACTGATGTTCTATCCAATGCACCATCACCCGGTAAAGTAGAAAAGGGAGAGTTTTTAAAACATGGAACTTGTAAACCACGTCAAATAATGTCCCTGAGGATGAGCATTTTTATGCACGTAACGGTGAACTGCAACATCGATGATTCTTAATCCCCTTTCTTTATCATTTGCTAGTAACTGAGGATCTGCAATATTAAGGTGATCAATAATAAATGGGAAAAATATTACTTTAACATCAATGTAAAATTCAAAAAGAAGAATTCATAAATGTACTTTTGCTCCTCAGATTGCTATGTCTCCAATTGTGCAAGCAAATGTATATTGCATATATAATACAGTTTCTACAAATTAAATATGGAAGAAAACTTCTTTCTAGGAGGTCAAATTTCCTCTTTTCTTCGGTATCCAACCTCTGCTTCTTTTTGTAATCCATTAGGATTTTAGGTATGTTTTCCCCTGACTTCTCTACCTTAAAAAAAGTGAGAAAAAGAAAGAAATACACATTAATATTGGTAAGGGAGCTCTCCATAGGATTTAAGACTTAGGCTGTGAATTTTATCTTAAGATGTTTGGAGGTGTACAAGCTAAATTGAATGTCAAAGTGAAGAACAGTGTTAGTAATTGATTAAAGACAAAAAGTGAAATTATTTTGAAATTCACTTATATTTAAGATTCATTGTTTAATCTCTGTGGATTCTATTCATATTATTCTATTATCCTGCTGTCCACATTTTTACTTGATTTTCTTTAAATTTCTCTGCTAATTTCACCATTTCTACTATGTTTTTTTTCTTTATGATTCCTTTTCTCTTATCATGTAATCTTGTCCATTTTACTTAATTAGTATCCCTTCATTCTCATATTGAGAAAAGAGTAACTTTATTTTTATTTATTATTACTCAGTTTTAAGAGAGAGAGACAGGAGGGAGAGAGAGTGAGAAGCTTCAACTCATAGTTGCATTAGTTGTTAATTGATTTTTTCTAATGCGAGCCTTGACTAGGGGGCTCAAGCTGAGCCAGTGACCCCTTGCTCAAGCCAGAGACTTTGGGTTTTAAGTCAGTGGCCTTGGCCTCAAGCCAGTGATCTTGAACTTCAAGTCAGTGACCTTTGGGCTCATGCCAGTGACCTTGGAATCATGCTGATGATCTTACGCTCAAGCCAGCAACCCTAAACTCAAGTGTACGGGCCTGCTCTCTAGCCAAGACCTCCAGGTTTCCAGCTGGGCCCTCATCTTCCTGGTTGTTGTTCTATCCACTGCGCTATCACTGGTCAAGGAGAGTAACTTTAAATGCCTGTAGTTACTCAATTCTGTCTTGAATCTAAAATATATTCTAGCATATTATTTTACTAACAAGATAGTAAAACTGTGCTACTTCTTATAATGTAGTATCTAATATTTAGTTTTTATCTTACCCCGATTTTAGTTTCTTTTATATTATTTTAAGTTGTAGTTTTAGTATAAAAGCTCTTTCTTTAGTATAAAAGCTCTACTCTTGAATATCTCAGTACTTCGAAGGACTTGAAGAATTACATTTAGTGCCAGACATCTCTTGTTACTGATGACATGATCGATGGCTCTGTTTAAGTTACCATAGAAGGGTTTCATCATTTCTTAAATCCTTTTGTCAGAATTACTAGAACACTGATTAAGAAATGAATATTCAAACTAAAAGTGGCAGGTATGATTGTATTAAAAGGCCAGTTTTTATAAGCAGGTCTTAGGTTATGCTGATTACGATTATTTTAATAATGCTGAATTGGAAGCTTGGCATTTGAAATGATCAAACAAAAGTGTAATAAATTGTTCTTTAAAAAATATTTCATCCATCTTACCATAATACAAAAATCATACAAACTTATTATAAGACTCAAACATTATTTTAAGTTAAATTATAGTTGGGCACTAAGTTATTTTTCCCAAAGGCATTTAATAAATGTTAATAAATCGCTATAGTATAGTAGATTTTTTAAGATGAAAATTATGTTCTATAATTAGATGAGGAAGAAACCAGTCATGAGAAATAATTGTAGTAGACTTTTTGTGTGTGTGTGTGACAGAGACAGAGAGACAGAGAGAGGGACAGATAGGGACAGAAAGATAAGAAGAGAGAGAGATGAGAAGCATCAATTCTTCATTGCAGCACCTTAGTTGTTCATTGCTTGATTTCTCATATGTGCCTTGATAGGCGGGCTACAGCAGACCCAGTGACCCCTTGCTCTAGCCAGTGCCCTTGGGCTCAAGCTGGTGAGCCTTGCTCAAACCAGATGAGCCCATGCTCAAGCTGGCGACCTCGGGGTTTCAAACGTGGGTCCTCCCAGGTTCAAATGCGTCACGGTCCCACGCTCTTTCCACTGTGCCACCGCCTGGTCAGACTGTCGTAGATTCTTAATATTCACAGGCTATGCATCCTGAGATTCTCAAGAATCCTCAAATTCAAGAAATGCCCAGTTCAAAAATATGGAGAGGTCCTTATTCTGACTCATGCTACCATTGTTGTAACACAAGTTAACTTCCAATTTTCAATAAAATTTATTTACCTCATGATCAACGTCACTTTTTGAAATCGAACAATTGTCTTTATATCACATCTTCCTACATAGGTGAGGACAGGTAGAGAACAGAAAAGGTACCTTGAGGAATGCCAAAGAATGGGTGGATTAATTCCCGTGTGGGAGGAGCCAGCAATCTAAAGACTAGATCTGCCTCCTAGCATGTTTGATTCAGTTTTGTGTCTTGATAGATTACAGAGATATAATGTTTTGGAACTTTGGGTTTTGAAAATAATCAGGCCAGTCCTCTACATCTGTGAACTTAAAAGGTCCACTCTACTAGATCTTGCAATCTAATACCTTTTAGAAAAATCCAAAATTCCTTGATTATATTTGATATGAAGAACTGAGAACTGAGAGAGACACTTAATATTATTATTAACATTTTTCTTCTTTTTAATTGTAAATGAAGTAATCCTTAAAAGTAAAAGTTGCCTGGCATGTTTTCATAAGATGGGGAAGGCAGTGTGTTGGGTGTGAACAGACGTCATAGAAGTTCAGTAAGGAGTAGAGGCTTTATTTTAATGGTCTGTGATTGCTGACTGATTGGATCAGACGTTCTGAGCTTGGTATTTTATCACTTGAATTCTAGAGCTGCTATTTAGATTCAGTTCACAGTTGAAGTTCTTGAATCACATCCAGCTTGGCTGAAAGTATCTGGTGGTTATTTCTTTTTTAAGTTTTTATTGTTTGATGAACTCAATTTTTATGATTTATCAGTATAGATACAGAACCTGCAGTACCTAGTAGTTAAGCATTTTGATAATACAAAATAGAAGATTCTTTTTCACAGTATATAAATTCTTACACTTCTAATGCTAACAACACTTGCATTGCTGTAAAAAATGCCACCTTAATGTCTTCTATGGCTAGTGATACTGAACATTCTCAAGTGACAAACCAAGGAGCACATTGAACTTTATGATGTGCTGACATGAGAAAAATCCATTGTCTCACAGAAACACTGTAGTAAATTCTTCAATGACATATCTTTGTTTAAAATAAAAGAATCCACAAAGAATAAAATCTTTCGCTCTGTATTCCATCCTCTTCCCAGAGAAAGAAGCAGATGGTAGATATTTAAACAAATTACTGATTATGAATAAAGTTTTAATTTCTCAAAAACTTGGGCATCATTTAGTTTCCCTTTGTCCTGAGATAATTAATTGCCCTTAATCAACAACCATTTCCCTTACCAGTTTTAGAGTTCATTTAGGCCAATAGTTTTCAAATCTGAGATATTACTTGAAGATCTTTTTAAAATGAAGAATCTTGGGTCCACCCAGACCGTTCAATAAAATTATTGGGGATAAGACCTTGATAAATCAAAATATTTTAAACTCTCCAGGAGATTCTAATGTAGCTGGTCCACAAAGTATTATCTAAGAACTCTGAACTTCTCTACAACAGGAAAGTGGTTCCTTGTATGAAAAGCACTGAATCTGAATTGTAATATATCATACTATGTGATTCACTCTCTGGGACTCAGTTTTCTACCAACAGAATGAAATAAACTGCACTAGTGATACATCAGTATTTTTACAGACTCAGTATTCGGTGGCTCTCACTCTTGCAATTTCTTGCAATTTTTTTGTTTGCTGTTTGTTAATTTTTTATACATGTCTTTAAATCTGAGCTAGTTTAAAAGGACTCTGAGCAGGTTTCTTGAGATGTTTCTCTCTGTTCATTCTTTCTAGGATCATTTGCAACAATATTGTCAATATTTTATTTTTACTATCATTAATTCTTATATGAAATTATCAGTAATGAACTCATCCCTTTTTCTCCTTTGATTTTTAAAAAAAATAATATCTGGTTTCTAAAGACCTCAGTTATATGTCCATTATGCCCAATTGGCCTCTCTTTAGATATTAGAAACCTTAAGAAAAAACTCATTATCTTCAAAGACAGCTGTCTTGTGTGGTGCCCTGGCAGGCTGAGCTCCCTGTGCACCGGCTTTTGCACTTCGTGTGAGCAGCAGCGTCACACTGCTGCAGTTCCTCTGTCGCTTCATGTCTCAGCAGCTGACCGTGCCTGTCTCTTTTCTCAACATTTCCTTCTCCACTTGTCCACCCTGAACACTTCTGTGCTGCTATTTTTTATTTTTTAATTGAATTTATTGGGGTGACACTGGTTGACACAATTATACAGGTTTTAGGTGTCCAATTTTGCAACACATCTCTGTGCACCGTATTGAGTGTTTACCCCCCAAATCAAGTGTTTGTCCATCACCATTCATCCTCACCATACCCTCCTCCACTCCCCACCTTCCACAATCACCATGCTGTTGTTTGTGTCCATGAGTTTTTCTTTCTTTATTTGCAGCTTTTAAATTTCCATTGTCATATTTCTGTGAAGTCTACTCTGCTACACACACATGATGAGGAATAAATAATTCCTTTCTTTATATTATCATATTTCTATGTTATATATACTTCTGTCCTTGCATGTATCAGTTCATCATAAGCACTATAATCTCTATGAAGGTTGAGACTGTGTATTATTCACCTGTATATTTCCAGTGTCTAGCACATCGTAAGTTTTGCATAAATGTGTGGAGTCAATAGACCATTGCTGCTGTGCAATCCCAACAAGTTTGTCCTCTCCCCTAGGTGCCAGATGTGTTTTCTCAGTCATCTCCTAATGCATCTCAGTTCTGAGCAACTTTCAAACTGAAATTGGTTGTTTTTCTCACCCTTCATCAATGTTTTCATTAATTTTCCTAATCCTATTCTACAGCTTTCAGATGTAAACCTTCTAATCTGATTGGGTCACATTTCTCTGCCCTAATTTGAGATAACCCTGTTCTTTAACCCCTCAGCACAGCACCAAAGGCTGTCTGCCCTAGCAGTGCTGACTATAATCATGCTTTAATCCTTACTGTTATCTAAGCATGCTGTTTGTTTATTCATTCGCACCCATTTATAGACTGTTTCTTCTATGCCTGGCACTTTGCAGGGCACTATGAACTATAAGGACTTTAATATCTAATAGGCTTGTTACTATTTTACCATTTATTTGGAAGGTAATTTTCCCACTCTCACCCTTCATCTAGTTGCCAAACTCCTGTGAAAACTCCACAGTTCTACTTCCTAGAGTCTTTTTTAACTCTTCGAAGAAAAATAATCCCTCTCCTCTGTGTCATACTTTTATTTTATTTTCCTACATGTATCAATAATACATTTATTATGATTATTTGACTACTTCTGTAGCTCAGTCTCAGAGTACAAACCCTTGGAGATCAGGAATTACAGTGTATTCCTAACACAATACTTGATTTGGCACATATTAGATGCTAAATAAATCTTTGCAAAATTCAGTGGAATTATGCGAATTAAATTTTTCCTTAAACAGAATAAATCCAAGGTATTACTTCTCTTCAACCTGATAAAACAAGTGTGAAGTTATAGCATTTACCAGTTTTTCTGTTTTTTATAGAACAAAACTTACAAGTAAACATTCCTATCATTAGGGGGATATGATTTAGGTCGCATTACCCACTTCTCCTCACATTAGTAATATATCTTGTCTTTTACTCTAGTTAGGCAGTCTGTTTTGGAATATCACTTCAACTGATTTATTTTCCTGGTTAGATAACATGCACTATATTTATGCTTATCTAACAGTAACAACTAATTCTTTCTTTCTTTATCTTTACCAAAATACATAATATCTTGCTAGATTCTATCTTCTGGTTTATTGATTTTATATATACCTAAGTATTTTGCTTACAATAAGCCATTTTGTCTGCTACTTTTTTATTTTATTTATTCATTTTTAGAGAAGAGAGAGACAGAGAGGGAGAGAGAGGAGAGAAAGACAGAGAGAGAGACAGAGAGAGAGAAGGGGGGAGGAGCTGGAAGCATCAACTCCCATATGTGCCTTGACCAGGCAAGCCCAGGGTTTCGAACCGGCGACCTCACAGGTCAGGCCTGCCTGCTACTTTTTAACAAAATGTTCTACTTGATTATTTTGTGCTAGTCATGCTCCTAACGCCACTAAACATTCGTAATACTTGTACTCAGAGATGGGAAGTAAGAAGTCTGCTTAATAAAATGATACTGGAAATGTATAGGATTACAAATGAAACGTGAGGAGTTCTCAAATATCACCAAGAAACTGTACTTTTACATAGTGTATAGTTTTTATGAATTATCTGTTGCCTTATCCATGTGACTGCTGGATATTTCAACTAAACTACTATCTAAACTTACTATGGAGTTTATGAACTGCTCTACTTAGAAGTTTAGATATATTTGTATGGAAGTCTAGATTCAGCTGGTTTCACCACTCAAGGATGACACACAGGACCCACACTCCTGTTAACCCCTGTGCTGCCCCTGTGTAGCCTCCATGGTCATGGTCTCAGGACGGCTGCCCCTTCTCCCGGCACCGTGGGCAGGTTTCAGGCAGAAAGAAGGAGAGACGACAGAGAAATAAGTGCACGCCTGCGAAATCGCTTCCCACTCACCCCACCTTATAGCAAGCTTGCCCCACATGGTGGCTTTTGGTTCCATCTCATTGGCCTGAACACTCATCACTTTAACTGAGTCCGTAAAGCTGCTGTGTTTAACCAGGCACATTGTCACTAAACAAAGTTAGGGTCTTTTTGGTAGAGAAGAAGGAAAGAATGGTTTTGGGATAATCAGCTAATGGTGTCTGCTACGGACAGTTCATCATATGTGTTATTAATGTCCCAGTAGAGCCCAAGCTCTATGTTGATCAGACGTCCCTGATTCGACTTCCCCACGCAGTAGGACACTCCTGCTTATCAGCAGGGCTGGCAGCCTCTTTGAGACTACTCTTGAGGCGGCTATGAGGATGCTACTGATTAGTGCTGACACTAACTGCCACCGGAGGAAAGACACAGTCAACACACAAGTTAGTTGCAAGAATCACACAGGCAATTTATTTCTCACAAATCCTTTTTGCATGCCTGGGTACAGCTCCTCTTGACTATCTTTGGTCAGAGCTCAGAGCAGCATGGAGACAGTTTTATGTTCACCTTGGATTCTGGGCGACTCCCGCAGCAGGGGACCCTCAGCTTTAGTACCTTTTCTGGCCAACGCCTTCTAACAGGTGTTAATCTACAAAATTATCACCTCAAACCACCTTTTTGGGAGTTCCTCGCAGGGAGCCCTTTTTATGTTAATCACTGAAATGTTACATCAAGCCACTCTTAAGATGTTTCTAGGGAAGCTTCTTGTTTATGTTAACATACAGAGTTATGACATCAAGCCACTTCTTATCTATGTATAACTTCACACAAAAACTAACTGGTTATCATATTTATACACACTATATTAATTCCTATCCAGAGAACATAACTTTATTTAATTTTCTTAATTAATTTTAATATTATATCTTAATTGCTTTTATATATCTTTCATATTTTTTATATTTCTATATATTTAATTAACATTAAATATAATATAATATAACATTATATTACTACAACAATTACCCACATGTGGGGACCAAGGGATATGACTTTAGATACTTTGGATCACTTTGCTGATATTTCTTTCTTTTAGGAAAATTTAGAAATACACAAAACAATGCATTAAGGTGACTACATGTCAGTGGGTTATATGGCTTTAGTCTAAGTTTTGGGATTTTTAAAAAATACTTTATTTATTCACTTTAGAGAGCATAGAGAAGGGATGGGGAGGACAAGAAGCATCAACTCCCATATGTGCCTTGACCAGGCAAGCCCAGAGTTTCAAACTGGCAACCTCACTGTTCCAGGTCGGTGCTTTATCCATTGCGCCACCACAGGTTAGGCCAAGTTTTAGTATTTTTAATGATAACTAAAATGTTTTTGAAGATTTCTTATATATTCACATATATGTGTACAGAGATGTGTTGTAGAGTATAGCACCCGAAACCTGTATAATTATCTAAACTAGTGTCACCCCAATAAATTCAATAAAAATAAAAAAAAAAAGACTGTGATATTCAGTAAGAGCTGGAGCGCACTGCAGGGGACACGGTGCAGAGGTGGCCCTTCCCGCAGGGCTGTGAGCCGGAGCCAGCAGACACCGAGAGGACTAAGTAAGGAAGCATGTACATATTTTTCAGAGAAAGAAGCAAGTGTTGTTTGAATGATGGTGGGAAAGATAGGCGTAGAAGATAAATTTTAAATTAATTAATGCCAGAAAAGCTTTTCCTTGGATGATTCAGATTAAATTCTAGTAGTGTTGCACAGTCCCAACTTTCCTTCCACCTCCAGTGAAGACAGAAGACAGAGTTGCTATTGTTTCGGTATTTCTTGCAGTAGTCTGTATTATAAGCAGCTACACTAGAAAAAAAAAAATGACACTTTGTGGGACATCTAGAAGTTCCCAGGAAACCTAGATCTCCCTGGCCTTCAGCCCCAGAGGCAACATGAGATCCTGCTGTGCTCTCAGTTTCAGCCACTTTGTCCCGATTGAGCTTTTTACCCACGCAGAAGACCCGGAAGTAATTATTACTGTCTCTTTTTGCCTGTCTTTCCTTCCACCCTTCCTTCCACCTTCCTCCTTCCTTCCGTCTTCCTCCTTCCTCCCTTCCTCTTTTCCTCCCTTTTCTGCCTTTCGTCCTTCCTTTCCTTTCCTCCTGTACTCCAGCCCTTGGGCCTCATTTTGCAACCCCTTTGTGCATTACTAGAATATTTAACCACTCTATTAAAGACAGAGATACATATGTGTACAGTACAAAAAACTCAGGTACTTTCTAATTGCTGATGCCTGAGACTTTGAGTGCACCAGACGTGTTGGAAGCAGTGAGTATTAAATGCTCACATTTCTCAGGGAACACTGTTAAGAGGGTTACTGTATTCTGAGATCTGTCTCATCATGCCTAAAGGGTCAACACAACACGGAGGCACAAAGTCATAGACACACAAATTGCTTTCCCTTTGAGTAGCATGAACGTTCATGTACGTCCTCATGCCTTCCGCCCATCCAAAGTACTATCGTATGTGTACGCATTTAAACTTTGATCTGGAGCAGTAAAAGCTGGAGCAGTAAATATATGTTTTTCTTGTTTCCAATAATTGGTTATCAAACAAACATGATTTTAAGTTAATAAAACTGTAACTGGAACTAATTTTATTTTTTGAAACAAAACAAAACAAAATTTACTCCCAGGGGTCAGCGAGCATGAAAAAAAAGCTCACTACTCAAATGGTTAAAAGAAATACCTGTTCTTGAACCACTTGATAGTAAGGAATATTTCTTTTTTTTTTTTTTTTTTTTTTTACAGAGGCAGAGATAGACAGGGACAGACAGACAGGAATGGAGAGAGATGAGAAGCATCAATCATCAGTTTCTCGTTGCACATTGCGACTTCTTAGTTGTTCATTGATTGCTTTCTCACATGTGCCTTGACCGCGGGCCTTCAGCAGACCGAGTAACCCCCTGCTGGAGCCAGCGACCTTGGGTCTAAGCTGGTGAGCTCTTTGCTCAAGCCAGATGAGCCCGCGCTCAAGCTGGCGACCTCGGGGTCTCGAACCTGGGTCCTTCCGCATCCCAGTCCGACACTCTGTCCACTGCACCACCACCTGGTCAGGCAGGAATATTTCTTAAGAACCAAATTAGAAATAGTCCTTAAAGCATTGAAGTAGTTACTGTATTTGGCATTCCCATTCAATAATTTCCAAAACTGCTAGACTAAAAGCAAAGATGGTTAATATATTTTCTCCTCCTCCCCACTTTTTTGGCTTGTTATTCTATTCAAGTAAACATTTACTTAATAAAAGAGAGTTTTTAGAGTAATGTAGAAATAAAACAAAAAGCCTATGCTATTGAATTTCATATGAAACAAATTATCATGCTTATCATGCTCCAGTGAAAAAACAAGAAGCTAAAAACAAAACAGCATATCTAGTTTACAGTATTTTTGTGCATTAAATTCACACCCGCAGTCAATCACTCCTTCCAGAAATATGGGTAATTCTAGCTATTGTGTGGGAGGCACTCTCTGGGCAGGTAGCAGGGACCATAGGGGAGCCAAAGACTTGCCTAGCTTCAGGGAGTTGACAGTCTGACTAGATAAAAAATTGAGATAACCACCATTCTTGTAAGCCATTTAAAACAAAATTCAGTGGTTTTAAGAAAAAAAAGTTACAGAGCATTTTATGAAAGAAATTGGGTGTTGGGTTTTTTTTCTCTAAGTGTTCAGTGAATCAGCCATCTCTTATAGATTGAGCAGAATAAGGTTTTCTTCATCTTTGTGCCTCCTGATGCTTTGTGTGTGTGTGTGTGTGGTTCTGTAAAGTTTGTTTAGGTCCGAGTTCCAGATGAAAGAAGGGTATTGAAGTGTGGAAAGAAGTCTATGGATAACAAGTAACATCATAGAGATGGTTAAACGGCAAGTGGGAGAGCATATCACAAACGGTTTTACCCAGATTGAAAAGGAACAAGGAGAAAAAAGTATTTTAATAATTTTCTCACATTAAAAGAAAACATCACACCAAGGGTAGCAAGCATTCATCTTTATGCATTACTGAGACTAAGACAAGAGTCATAAATCCTCTGTTTTCACAAGAAAAATCGGGATACTTAACAGAAGGAACTTCAGAAAAGTAAAGGATTTTAAGAGTTAACATTTTATGAGAAACATTTATAACTATTGTCTCAAATTCTTTTATTTCACAGGTATCCTTTATTTAAGTGATTATTAAAGCAATGTGTGTTTGCAAAATAATTCAGGCAATATGGAAAAGTATGAACAACTGAAATTCACCCTGAATTTCAACCTCCTAGCCATCCTGTTAACACACACACACACACACACACACACACACACACGTGTTATTTACCTACAGGAATGTATGCTATCATGTGGCATCATCATGCTAGCCTAGAAATGAATGTCGTTTATATTTTGTAGTTTGTTTTTTAACTAAAGAGTAATTTGTACATACATTCCTTGGAGTACAGTTTAGTTTAGGAGCACAGAAGGTATGTACACCTTTTATGTAAATAACCTGTTGGTGTTTGTAATAAAGTTAGGTGGCCGGACTTTGTGATGCAAGGGAGAGGTTTTGGGTGCAAGACTGGGTCCACCACTCACTGATGGTGAGTCTGTAGCGAGAGCAGGTCACTGTAGACTCATTCTCTTTCCCTGGCAACCAAGAAGATTTGATTCCTCTAGCTCCAAAAATATTTTATCCTGATGCTTTATATTTCGCAGAAGTATATACTGTTCAGAAGCTTTACATGTACAAAACATTAGCTTTCTTTACATGGATACATGTTAAAAAGATTCTTGTTATTGAGTTAGTTTTTCCTTAATATCAAAACTGAAAATAAATAAGATTACTTTAAAATTTGGAAACTTGTAACATTTATTGAGGTTAACATATTCTGATACTCAGAGAACAAGTGAAATTTGTTGTTATAATATTATACAATGTTCATATTCATTACAAATAGAGTTTCATTTCATTATGTTCCACATGCCTTTCCACATACATGCCAGCTCATCTGTTTGGAGTACTTTCCTGTGTGTTCAATTAAATATCTAAGATTTTTTTAATGATGAAAAATAAAATAAGGCATATTTAGAAATATAATTATATAGAGGTCACAGCTGTGAAAATTGCTTTTCTCATGATCATTAAATTTGGTTTTATTACCTAAATTATATAGTAATAAAAATTATTTTTATACTCAGAGCAATCAGTCTTGGTTCTTAGTAGGTAGGAATTTGCAACATATTTATCTAAATATAAAATAGTTCTCTTTTTTTCCCTTAATTTTAGTCACTTCCTCAACAGTGTTTTCTAATATGTTTGAATCCATCAGTTGAAATAGTTAAGATCTCTGATATGAAAAGAAAAAACTTAAAAATATTCCATAAGTAAAATATTTACTTCTGTTTATTTAGTGAAATGGTCGCAATTCATTCAAATCAACATCTGTGAATTATGGGGAGGAGTACAGATCTGGGGTCAGAATGCCTGGGCTGTAACACTATGAAGCTTATGGGAACTTGGGCAAATCACCTAATTCTCCTGAGCCTGTTTCACTTACGTGGGGAGAGGTCTAAATAACACACATGGAAGTGTAATAAAAATATAAATGGCAATACATTCTTTAGTGTTTTCCTTCTATATAATGAAAACATATAAAATAGAATTATGAATGATATATTGAACTAAAGATTCAGACATTTAATGTTTATGTATTCAGAAGTCAACAGCATATATATAAATAGGTTTTGTTTCTTGTTCCAGTTTATTACTGTGTATATGCTTGTTCATTTAGGGGAAAATAACGTCTTTAGAAAGCACTAAATTAATTTTCCATTCATAATAAAAGATAGACAAAGACAATTTTGTTGATACACTACAACCATACTTTATATTCCACCAGTTAGAATCTAGCTAAATGATTTAAATGCATTAAGTAGAAGAATATGTAGCAATAATAAACTGAGTTTCTTTCTAATGGCACTGAGTATATGTTTGAATACAGATAAATTGTAAGCTGGATATTTTGAAAGATGAAAGTAAATTTCTGCTTCCTGAATTCAGATATGCATTTGTTAAAATATAAAGAGAACTTAGTTTAGAAAAGATGTTCCAGAGTTGCCACAGTTATCATGTACTGCAAACACATTCCAGATAATGGCAGGATTTTGGTTGACTCTCCATTAGTCTGTTTACGATTAATTTTCTGATTATTTCTCTTTTTTGAAGTCTTTAGGATATATCTTTTCTTAATCTTTTTCTGTGTAAATAAAATATGTTATTTAAAAATAACTTCATAGATAAAGATTGGAAAAAGCTTATGTCAATAACAGGGGCCAAAAATGTAAGGAATAGCATTATTTGGTATTATGCTTATTCCTCTAATTAATATTAGCCGAATAAATATGGCATCTATAAAACTTTACCAATTTTTTTAAAATCAAGAAACACTTAAAAATAAAATATCTTCAGACAATAAAATGTCTGCATTACTGTTTGGAACATGCACACACCCAGTGAGATTATTGTGATGTGATTTGTCCTGCAGCTGCTACAAATTAAGAACAGGTGTGGAAGACAGATTATGCAAATAGTCATATTAATATAATTGTCAAATTGGTGTGTTTACTATTGTGCTTTTAAAGAGTAGACTGTACTCCTATTTTAAATGTAAATTAGCTTCATTCTTGAGAGCAGCAATTGGTAATGAAATTTAGTCCTGGCTTAGAAATGAATAATTTTCAATGGAGAGTAACACAATTTTAAATTTTTATATTTTCTTCCAGTATACTCTTTTATATGTAAAGAACAGCAATTCTATATTACTTTTACTACTTTATATATATTAGATATTGACTTGGGAGTTTTGTGAAAGTTTGAGTTGATTCTAGTTGTGGGCTACTATTTTTTTTATTGTGGTGTGTAGTGATCCTACACTATCTTTTGATCTTGCACTTTCACTAATTCAGAACTCAATTCAGCTTTCCATATTTATGTATCTATACTCTCAAGAAATATATTCTTAGAAAAACTGCATTATATTTATTTTAATAATAATTTACTTCATGAAATAGACTTACCTTCAATTGTATTTTATTATTTCAAATGTTCAAACACTGATTTTGATCTTTTAAATCATGTTTTGTGAATATAGAGCAGCAGCCTTATACTACTGGTTCGTTTATGTATCTGTGTGAGGATTGGTACTTACCCAGTGTCATAATGCAGAAACCACTGCCCCCCGCCCCAGCTTTATTTTAGTCTGTAGCTGGTCTCCCAGGCCCTCTAGTGAAAAGTGTTTATGGATTATTATCTAAATGGGTGACTAGGCCAGTGGAAAGGAGGCTGAGGAGTCAACCAGATATGTTACAGAAGTCACATTTCGCATGTTCTCTTTCTTCTTTAATCCATCTTTTTCTTTAACAAAAGAAATATCCTAAAGTATTTATAATTTTTACTTGGTTAGCATATTTTCAGCACTTACTTTGTGTACCTGGTCATGTGTTTATTTTTTTATGGTTTCCTGGTCCAGAAAATTTCATTACTCACGGTCACGTGGCTGGTATTTTAATCTGGGATGTGAGTATGACTCAGTCTGATTCCCATTCCTGTACTTTTGCTCTGCTGTTAATCACTGATAACAGACAACCTCTAAATTGCTCTTCACATTTTCTCAAAATCTTTTTTTTTTTTTTTTGGAAAGTAAGATCAAAATAAAGAGGATGACAAAGTGTAAAATGTCAATACTCCCTTTTCTTGAATGTCTTCATTGAACAGAATCCAGGTCAACTTGTGGTCAAGATAGAGCGGTGGTTCCCAGGGGAAGGGGTGAGGGGATGCATGGGTTCTCCCTGTGTGTGTGGGGGGGCAGGGGGCTCTGTCACCACTACCTTAGAAGACTGTACTGCAGGGACCTGACCCCTTCATTTCTTTCCCTCCAGTGCCTCACCATGCCACCCGGTGGGAAGCACTGGAAAGAAGGCAATGGACTTAGTGAAGAAGTTAGATATTTATTCAACCATGTGTTGGAATAATTTTTTGATATGAAAGAAAAAGTGAGTGGCAGTGCTGGACCTCTACTGGTAGTTTTTTTTTGGCATCATGAATGTTTTCTTGTTGAATGGCAAGAGATTTTTGTTTGGCAAGGGTTATGTTTTTTTAATCTTCAGGTTTTTTTTTCTCTATCTTACATCACAGTCAGGTTGGGAAGGGTGGATGGGGGTAAATAATAATTAGGGATGCCAACAAGATAAGCTTCTGTGTATGCAGCTGACAGTCTCTATTTCTCATTAAAGTTATATTATTTATCATTATTGGCAAGAGAAGGAGCTGCCACTGAGACCAACAGCAGATCAACAGTGGCTGATCCAAGAGCTGCTGCTGCTTCCCCTGCAGGGATCAGAAAGGAGCTGGCCATGATCTCCCGTCCCTCACAGATTCCTAGGTGTGACTGTGATCTGAAGTGCTCTCCCCTAAGGAGCAAAGCACACAGTAAAAGAGATGGTGGACAAAGGAAGCTATGATATTGTTTGCTATGTAATAATAGACATACCAGAGAATCTTCTTGCTTCATTTATTCAATGCACTCATAATTCAAAAGTACAGTGTGTCCGTAAAGTCATGGTGCACTTTTCCGGTCACAGGAAAGCAACAAAAGATGATAGAAATGTGAAATTGCACCAAATAAAAGGAAAACTCTCCCAGTTTCATACCTATTCAGTGCAGTTCGATGTGGGCTCATGCACAGATTTTTTAGGGCTCCTTAGGTAGCTATCCCGTATAGCCTCTACAGACTCATCACTGACTGATGGCCTACCAGAACGGTGTTTCTCCACCAAACTGATGGTTTCCTTCAACTGCTTATCCCACTGAGCAATGTTATTCCTATGTGGTGGCGCTTCGTTAAAAACGCGCCGATATTCACGTTGCACTTTGGTCATGAATTAGAATTTAGCGAGCCACAGAGCACACTGAACTTTCCTCTGTACCGTGCACATCTCAACTGGCATGGCTGTGGGCTGGTCTGCTGTATACACAGTGTTACATTATCATCTGCGCATGCGCACATGCTGCCACATCATCCTACAGAAACTGGGAGGGTTTTCCCTTTTATTTGGTACAGATTTCACATTTCTATCATCTTTTGTTGCTTTCCTGTGACTGGTCAAAAGTGCATCATGACTTTACGGACACACTGTATATTCTCATGCAAAAAGTCAACAAAGGTGATGCTCTCTCTCCCAGGGGCACACTCTGCCTTTCCTTTCCTCCGTCCCCTCTTCTTGTCTTTCTTCCCCCCACAGGCAATATCTCTTAAACTTTAAGGGTCTCCATAAGACTTACTACCAGGAGAACAATGGGCAGCCCTCTGGGCTGACCCCCTGAACCTCTCTCCAAGGCCCCCTTTTTCTGCTCACTTCTTCCCCACAGGTTTCTAGAGAGTCAAGGCAGCCCCGCCTAGGATCTCAACTGGTGCTCTTTCTGTTCTAGGCCCTTCCATGTTTCACTGTTCCAGCTTTAATAAACTTACCCCCAAAATCACCTAAAACAATCACCAAAAGGTAAAGGTGATTTATGACCAAGCCATAAGTTCCAAGATCATCTAGGATTAGTGACTGTGAAGCTGCCTTACCCAATGTAAGCAAAGCAATGAAGACTTTCTTTGTGGTCCTACCATTCGCTGCTTTTCACATTTCTAATATAGTTGATGACAGATGCAGTGAGATGTCAACTAACAAAACAATTCATAACTTGACAGATTTTTTTGTTTCTCTATGAAAAAAATATCCGAAAAGAAGCCATTCTATTACTAAATCCATTCTATTACTCTGTTTTGTTCCACGTATTAAATTAAGTCAACTTGTTTGTAGTAGATTTACTTTTTCAACTATTGAAATGAATACATAAAATATTATTTTTATATTAATAAAGAAGACTTTTGCTTTAAAAAATATGCACTCTTAGCCCTGGCCAGTAGCTCAGTTGGTTAGATACACCCATGTTGTAGGTTCGATCCCCGGTCAGAGCACATACAGGAATCAACCAATGAATGCATGAATAAGTGGGACAGATGGACAAAACTTGACTTGGGGGTGAACCCACAATTCAGTTTACAGTGATGCGATGTAGAATTAGGCACCTGAAATCTGTATAACCAGAGTCACCCAACTAATTCAATTAAAAATAAATTAAAAGTAAAAAATAAGTCAAACAAATCGATGTTTCTCTCGCTGTCTTCCTCTCTGTCTCTAAAAATCAATAAATAAAAATTTGAAAAAACTACTTATGTTAAAAAATATCCCTACCCTAATTTCTTTAGGCTCAAACCCTATGTTTATACTATTCTTGGACAATGTGTCAAGGTGAAAAGTCTAAGGTTGATTCTGTGTTCACTGTCTTGATTTCAAATATTCAGACTATAGACTTACTCAGAGATTGGAAACTTGTTTAATATGTTGTGCCAGCCATCCTGAAAGCCATTTCAATAGACTGTACCCTGGCATTTATTTTAGAAATAATTGCATGCAAATGTAGTTTAACATCTGAACTATGTCTCTTAATCCTGACCAGGCATTTTCCATTAGACGTAGTCTGAAAATCACATTAAGAAAAATATATCATCTGTGAAATTATATTCTGAATGCCCCAAATAGCAAAGAAAGGGGCAGTATCCAGTTAAATCTAGTATGAAGCATTCCTGTTTTTCATAAACCTCAAATTTTTAAATGTTTTTTTAGATTTCTCTCAGTGCTGTATTATAAAATAGACTTGTTTTCCAAATTTTTGGTTTTCTATTTTCCAAATTTTCAATTTAGTTTACCACAAAACTTTCTTGAAGAAGAAAATATACTGCTATGTCACATTAAATTATTTTCTTACTTTTTTCTTGATAAGACAAAACAATTTAATTTTGTATCTTTATGGCAATGCAATTCATGTAAGTTAAATTTTAGTACTCTGCACTCTTGTAAGCAGAATTTTCCAAGTGGAATTGTTACTGAACTGACTGTAAATATATTGTAACTTACTAGTATACTTAAGAAAGTAGGGAAAGAAATAGAACATACCCAGAGTCCTAGGAAAATAACTGATTGGAAAGTAGAGAAAAGTGAGTTTCTGAAAACAAAAGTTATTTCTTACTGTCATAAAGATTTAAGAGAATATTTTGTGCCATTCTGCATTTGCCACAGTTATTTCTTCAGGATTATAGTAATGTAACATTCATACCTCAGAAACACTGTTATGTGTTTGACCCTTCATTTAACTCTTCAAGAGAAGAGGCAGGCGGTGTGCACATGCAACAATGACAGACTTGAAGGAAATAAAGGCCACTTTGCTTTGCATAAGAGAGATTCTTGAAGATCTGGCTTGTGCTCCTTTCTCTATCTTCATGTCTGCCACCCTCTTCTGCCCTCCAAGCACTCTTTCCTCTGACCTTGCTGGACTACCCTCGTTTTTCTGAGTACAGCAGAGGGTTATATATCTTCAGCCATTCCAGTCCTCCTTTGGTTTGAATGCTCTCCAGCTTTGTCCCACCACATATCCATTTGTTCATTAATGTCCATTCATTTAGCACCTCATTTAAAATCCTTTCCCCCACCCTCCACCTGCTACGTGAGCACCTATCTTGTATGCTTTATAGCACCTGTTTCTACATCTCCTCTAGCACTTATTACGATACTGTAGTCTGTCTTCCCACTTGGTCTATCAATTCTTTGGGTTAGGGACGCCTACTCTATTTCCCAATTCTTAACCTACTGTATAGTGTTCTATAGTATTTTTCAGAAGTGAGAGAGACTCCCACCAAAATTTGGTTTGGATTTCAAAGCTGATGACACTCCGTATACCAAGAGAATTTGAAAGAAATGTTATTAATCACATGAGAGACCCTGGGGAGAGGCAAGCTGGCTTGAGTCCAGAAGTCACTTGGGCCTTTATAGTGGCTGTGGGCTGAGCTGGGGAAAGATCTCTTGAGCTGGTGGATGGTTTGAATTTCCCTCCAGTTGCACAGGACATGGATTATGTACCAGCTTTCTGCCCAAATGTGAGGTCACAGGGGAATGCGAGGCTGATGCTTAAAAAGAAGTCAGCAACCAAAATTAAAAATGGAGTCAGACTCTATTGTAAGCAACATAAAGCAGATCCTCCTTACATCTCTCATGAGTAGAAGAGGGAATGAACTAGCCTCCATGTCATCAGCAGATATGTTTTAAGCACCTACATATCCCACACATCTTCCAACGCTCTATGCTTTCTCATTTCATAAAGTTGTTTTAGCATGGCATGTTTCTTAGCTTATATTACCTCACTTAACCTCCTCAGGGTAACAGAAGATACATATATACATATATATGTGTGTGTGTGTGTGTGTGTGTGTGTGTGTGTATATATATATATATATATATATATATTCTTTGACTATAAAGTACAAAGAAGAGCAGAAAACTGAGGAATATTATTCTTATAGGAGCACAAGGTATTTCTGCCCAGCCCCCATATGCCCAGGGGGAACAAATCTTATACACAGAATCTGCCCACTTTGATCTATTAAATAATTATACTTGAAATGTTATCATCAGGTCTCTAGATGTTCATGGGAAATACACATCCTTATTTATTTTTCAGGAGAACTTTAAAAATTATCTTGCACAAAGCAAACAAGCATACCATAAGTAATAAAAGAAAATACAACAATCACCAGTACTGTGCAAGAGTAGCTTATTCCAGAATTGTCTGTTGACTGCTGCTTTTATTCCCTCTCAAAATATAACTACATCACTTATAAGGAACACTATGGACATCTTTTGTTTTGCAATGATTTTAGGTGCAAGAAAGATGCTGAATTGACATCCCTGGAGATTCAAGTTACCTACCTAGTCAGTGAATAGGGATGGGATTTATCTTTCTCAGAGACAGCAGCCAGGTCATCTGCCCATCCTGGAACTCAACCTCACCTCTTCAGATATCTGGGCTCTGTGGTGAGAGGTGTCCATATATTTTCTATTATTGGATCATCTACTGATATTTCTAACAAGGGTGCCAATTAGTGCCAGTTACAATGGCAGCTTTCTGACGTGTATAACAAGGAGATTGAGTAAAAACAAGACCAAAAATCTGACTTCAATTTTTTTTTATATTCAGTAGCTTTGTTAATACTTCAGTAATATTTAAGCATGATATGGGGACCAGACCTTATTTTAGGGAGTGTCAGTTGATTTAATTACTTAATATTAAGTACTTTAAAATCTCAAATTCTCCAAGTATCTAGGGTATATGGCCTGAGATTGTGGCCCCTTTCAAGTTTTCTTTGTTAATGTTACATAGCCTTTCTTTAAATAAATAAATTGTATATATTTAAATTTAGAATCTATTGAACAAAGGATAAATGAATGAGTATATGAACTTAAATTATGGTAAAAATAAGATTCTAATGCCCATCAGCAATCAGTCTGTATTAATATTTTTTACTTAATCTGATTTTAATTTTGTCATTTACATGTTAATTTGTGCTTGTGGAATGTAAAGTCTGGTTATACAAGCTGTCATTTCAGGGAGAGGAAATAATGCATTTATAAGACTTAAATTTCAATGGCAATTTGTTTTTACTTAATATTGCCAACAGTGAAAAATGAAGCCAAGATCATGATTTTCAGCCTTATCTTTGGTCTGGTCTCTAAAAGTGAGTTATAATAAAAATTTGCTCCAAAACATATTTTAAAAGCTCTCAAAGTTTAATCTTAATTTTGGCAGTGTAACTATTCATAAAATATTTTTAAATAGTCTTGCTTATTTATATCTTTGATTTCAAGTTATAGAAACAGACATAACACTTAAAAAAACAGAATCCATTTAAAGGAAATATATTTGCTCACAGAGTTAAAAGAAAAGCTGAACAAAATTCTGATATCAGAATGGACAAGAGGCAGAGCAGGATCTAATAGACAGGCTCTTTGGTCACAGTATCATGTTGGATGACTTCCTATTTTTTTACAGACATCACATATCTCAAGACTCAGTTCCTGGGAGAGAGGGAATCTGATTGACCTACTTGTGTCACCCACCCACCCTTAAGGCAGTCCCACTAATTTGCATATGAAGATTGAAGCTGGGGCATGGAATAGGGGTGGTCCCCAAAGGAAAACACTGGGGCTATTACAGTAAGAGATGCAGGGTAGACAAAAATCAACAGATGTCTTCTATTTGAGAAACACAGACCAGAGAGAAGTATAAGAGAAAGCACCAACTAACACATTTGCACATGGAGAGTCACTAATTTATGGAATTGTACCTCAATTTATGCAACGTATATATGCTTTCAAAGATTAATTAAAGTTAAATTTATTTTAAATAAGTTTGTTTTCTATTTAAATAAACACAATCTTAACCACATTTTTTTTAAAAAAATTTTATTTATTCATTTTAGAGAGGAGAGAGGAAGGGAGAGAGAGACAGAGAGGGAGAGAGAAAGGAGAGAGAGACAGAGAGAGAAGGTGGGGAGGAGCTGGAAGCATCAACTCCCATATGTGCCTTGACCAGGCAAGTCCAGGGTTTCGAACCGGCGACCTCAGCATTTCCAGGTCGACGCTTTATCCACTGCGCCACCACAGTCAGACAACCACATTTTTAATGTGACTAATTCTCCTATGAAGGAAATAATAATCCCTAATTTAATTTGTAAATTTGGATTTTTATGTTGACTTTGTTACCAATGAGTCATATCAGTTTGGTACATGTTTACCAAGGAAAAAATGAATATATATATGTAGTATTTTAAAATTTTTACAGTAATACATGAAGAAAACAAGCATAAAACTGCAAATATATATTAACCAATACCTTTAATAATATTCTCCATAGCCTTGGACCAATTATTTAAAATCAATTTGAATCAGTGGACCTATGGAACCACTGTAGTCATAAGCACAACTGTCCCTCATTATTTCAAACGCTCACCCATTCCACCTCCACCTTTCTTCTCCCTGACCAAAGTGTGTCCCATGACTAATGATGAAAGGAGAGACACTCAAGACTTTGTGTCATTCTCTCACCCTGCTAAAGCACTTGTTCATCGACTCTGCAAACTGTGTGCCTGTCCTTACTACTATTCCCAAGCCAGCTCTTCACTCTTCCTCTACAAAATCACAGTGTCAGGCAGCGCTGTCTCCTACTCAGCTTAGCCTCATCACTGCTTAGTGGGTGCCTCACTGGGCCTTAACACCTCTCTCCCTCTCCCAACACCAGTTTTCCCACTTTCCCTATACCCTTAAAGCTCTGACCTCACACCTAGCTCCTTTATTTTCAGTGACTTCAGCTCTGATCAGAAAGAAAATTTAGAGGTGCCAGGCAGGAACTCTCTTATTCTCATCTTCGCTCCTAAAACAAACTTACACTGGCACCTCTAACTGTGTTCTCTTGTATCATAGTAAAATCTCACCAAGGCCAGTTTCTCTTTCTGCACCTGACACCTGCTCTGCCCACCTTTTCCGGGACCTTTTCCTGTCAGCGGGACATCCACTTTCCTGTTCCTTCAGTCTCCTATTTTCCATATCTTCCCATCTTTATAAACAAAAGCACCGACCAATCAAGATCCTCTATCAACTTTTGTTTTATGTCAGGTAATCTTCCTAACCCTCCCTTTTCTTCATCATTAAACTTTTGGAAAGAATTGTTTATACTTCAACTTTTATTCCTTCTTCAACATACTGCTGGTTTGTTTCCATCCTTACTACCATTCTGAAAATATTCTGTGGAATATCACTGACAACCTCAGAGAGTTGTATGCAAGTCTAATCCTACTGGACCCTGTCAAACATTTGAGCTTTTTCACACCATTTCTCTGACCGTATATACATCTTCTCATGGCTTTCCTCATCTCTGTCCATAACGTTTTTGTTCAACTATTATATTAGTGGTGCTAAACTCTGGCTGCACATTACCATTACCTGGGTGCTTATTTTTGAAAAATGCCTGAGCTCCACCCAAGCCTGATTAAGTCAGAGGCTCTGGGAAGTGGAGCCCAGCATCAATATTTATTCAAAGCTCCCAGGTGATGCTAATATAGGACAGATGTTGAGAACCTCTACCTTAGATCTCATTACAGAAATTATCCATTTCCTGTGTCTCTCCATCCTTACCACACTCCTGCAAGATCCAAATGATCACATATCTTAAAGAAAAATCCTAAATCCTTTGGATCCTTCCTTACTTTTCTCCTGCTTTTTTCCCCCAATAAATGTTTAGTCATCCTTTGGGATTCAACTAGAAAATATCTTCTTTCAAAAAGGTCAGACTACTTTTTACTTCTTGGAACAATGTATTTCTCTCTAATGTGGGTTCTCTTGATGAAAGACCCAAACAGAATTTAGGAGGTCTATTAACATGAATGAAGGAAAAAGTATTTTCAATTTTACTCCTAATTAAGACAATATTTTCTTCTATTTTGAATGTTGGTAACAAGCTACAGTAGTATTAGCAGCATCTGTGACATTGTCACCTATGAAGATACTTTCATGGCACATTGCAATTGGTAGAACTATGTATAAATATTGTTAATGCTTATTGTTACTTTAATATTATAGTGGTGATCAAACAAGCCACTATATCTTATCATTTAATGAATTAATAAAGAAGCATATTTATTAATATTTCAAATATGTGATTATTTAAATATTGTTAAATGTAGGATTAGAAAATTTGAAAGAATAACTGGTTTTCTTTCTAATTTCTTATATTTTATTTTATGCAATTAAGTTTTCTGAATAGGCTATTCTATTTAGATCTTACCAGATTGTCAAAGGGGTTCACGCTAGCAAAAAACCCAGGAGCCCTTGAAAATGGCACTGATTTTGCAGCATCTTGGTTTACAAGGCTGTTTTCCCCACTCTCCTTGAGTAAAGGACAATTTCTGTTTATTTTTATAGCCACATGGCTAATATAGTTTATATATAGTATGTATATAGTAGGTACTGAAAACTTATTGACCGAATAATAGAATAACACAATGAAAAATCACTTGTCACACAAATATATTGAACATAAAAATGGAAAACAACATTTCTCAGAGAGTGGTCACAATCACCAAGATGCTTGTTAAAATTGCAGATTTCCAGGCCCTGTCTCAGATTTTTTAAATCTGAATTTGCAATTAGAACAGCTTACTTAGAAACTCTTTTACACATGGTAAAATGTGAAAACCTACAAAGTAGGCTACATGTGACACAGCAGCTTTAAAAAATTAATAAAAGCATGATCTTTTGTTAATAATTTCAACTGCCTGGGCTTCATTTCCTTTCTGTGTAAAGTGATTCTTTAATGGCCGCATCATGTTGTCCTTCCTCAATATCATAGGGGGATTTTGCAGGTTGTGCTACAGAAGGAAGTAAGGCAGGGCTACCTGCTTCTTCAGAAAGAAGGATGGGAAGTCTTCAGGCATGTGCTCATATTGATTTGGTCCTCTGGTGTACAGAGTTCCTGATCTCATTGTCTGACTCTGAGCAATACACCGACCACTATGAGCCTCTGGTCTTAAGAAATACTCAAAATGTCTTCCAGGAATCTGCTCTCTTTTATCACCTTCTCTGTCAGAGCCAGGAAGCTCTGGCCTATATTTCAGAGACGGGCTTGAGAAGGATGGAATGGCATGAACTTGCAAAGCCAATGCATATCGATCATTCTGCTCCATCCCTGGCCACACTCTCCCTGGAACAGTATCCATCAGATGTGATGAATGGCCTCCAAATTACAGGAAAATACACCTACAAACAAAACAGCTGTGTGGCAAAAAGGCCAATCAACCATTTAATGTTGGTCTTGTGTTTTTTATTCCTTCTTTTCCAAGTGAGAGGAGGGGAGATAGAGAAACAGATTCCCACATGCGCCTCTACTGGGATCCACCCAGCAGTCTCCATCTGGTGCCAGTGCTTTGCCCATCTGGGGCCATGCTTGCAACTGAGCTCTTTCTAGTGCCTGAGGTGAAGGCTCCACAGAGCCATCCTCAGTGCCTAGGCAGATGCTCTCGAACAGAGCCATGTCTGTGGGAGCAGAAGAGAGAGAGAGGGAAGACGGAAGGGGAGGGATGGAGAAAAATTTGGTTGCCTCTCCTGTGTGTTCTCTGAGAATTGAACTATGACATAACATGCCAGTGGATATTCTACTACTGAGTAAACCAGCCAAGGCTGGTCTTATTTTATATCACATCAAGAGGTTCCATACTTCTTGACTAATAGAACACTTTAAGATTTTATTTATTTATTTTTAGAGAGGGGTGAGAAAGAGAGAGAGAGAAAGAATGGGGGAGGAGCAGCAAGCATCAACTCCCATATGTGCCTTCACCAGACAAGCCCAAGGTTTTGAACCAGTGACCTCAGAGTTTCAAGCCAACACTCCATCCACTGCACCACCACAGGTCAGGCCTAACCAAACACTTTAAAAAATTTTTGTTGAAATATAGGCCATATTCCATTCAGATCATTTTATCCCAGCTATTGTGACTGTAATCTTTTCACCATGTTAACAAAAGATTTGAATATACTTTCAGCCAACCTCAATAAACAAATTATAATTTTAAACATTTCACTTGTTAGGTAAGATCAATGTATAAAACCTACATTTTATGAAAAATATACCATCATCAGTGTTGAAAAAAAATCATATTCTCTCTTAGAGGCTGCTGTCCTCGGTCACTGATACAAACACGCTTCTATTAACTTTTTACTTTGCTGCACTAGGTCTCTAAAGAAAATAAAACAACTTTCTATTCACGGGGAAGAGGTTTTGATTGACATCACGAAGTGTAATGACAGACTGCAAGCTATTTGAATGCAAATACAATGCCATGAGAATGTTTGCATCCTTTACAGTGTATGCTATTGTCTTACGCATTATAGGACTTTCATAATTTTTATTTAAAAAAATTGAATGTTGTTCTGAAATGACAGTTAATTAATATTAAGTCTGTTGCTAGTAAACATTAAGTATATGAGTAGCAGCACTAGTCTCAGTACTTTACAAATCAATGCATTTAATAACCGTATGACAGTGTTAACTTATTACACTCTTTCTAGAGACTGAAAGGCCAAGAGAGGCTAAGTAATTTGCTCAAGATCACATGACCAGTAAGTGTTAGGTCAGTATCTGAACCCGCCAAACTGTCTCCAGAGCTAGTATTCTTATTTTCAACACTTAATGACTTACTCTTTATTGTTTTAACAGAAAATTACAATGATTCATATTTAAAGAATAAAGTCCTTCTGATGTTGATGTTGAAAGCCCATTCCAATACATTGTCTTTGCCTTTTCACTGTTAAAAGGTTCTTTGGTGCTTATTTGAAACAGATGTAAACACTTAAAACATCCATTCATATTGTGTTTCCCTGTGATTTGCTGGAATATGTCAGGTTGCCTCCAGGAGACCCAATTCTAAATGACTGACTTTATTTGCCTTCCCAGTCCTTTATAGACCTGCAACTTCATAGATCTGTTAAGGCATGGCTGGTCAGAGTCTTATTAGCCATTTCTTGCCAACATCTGTCTCTTTCTGTTGTAGAGAGAGCCCTACAGCCAAGGGAAGAAGCTGGGTGGGATTTCCAAAGCACAGTTTCTTCAACCAAGCCTTTTGTCAAGACATGATGACTGGCTAATGGTAGTACAAAATTTATTCTCACATACATTTAACTCCAGGAGTTATTAGTTGGGAGTTAGGTAACAGACTTTGCCTTTCTTTCTAAATTATTTGCTTTCTTTCTAAATTGTTGCTTTTCAGTCAACTTCAAATTAAGTTGACTTTTTCTTTTTATAAATTTTGCTTTATAACTATGTGTATTGCTTAACTTTTATTGTTTAAATTATATGCATTCTATGATTTTGCATACAAAGTGACAGGAGCAGAAAAATGTCACTGTGAGTCCTCAGTGTGGGGTAGTCTTTATCTCTCTTGTCCTCATAGACAGGTTAATGACAATATCATTTTAATATGCTTTATTTTTCTCCACGATAACAGGAAAGATTTGCCATTGTCAGACAATGAGTGTTTTTAGATAAAACAGAGTTTCTGGCTAGTAAAAATATAACATCATAGATTTTATAGAATCAGAAATAATGAGAATAAACTTTGAACCAATCAAAACATAATATCTTTTTTGATGGTTTAGAAGGTCCTTCAGAACCTTGCTTTCTGTCAAAAGTTTATCTCAGTGTTTATCAGTTAAATCACATTTAGGAAATGTCTGAGAAGCAAAGAAGATATATTTAGCTTATGCTTAGATTTACTGAAATCATGTTTCTGAGAATTTTGAGCTATGAATGGAGAGCACTGTTTCTCACAGTGAGGCTTCAGGCTACCTCCTTCCCAAAGCTCTAATCTATGGAAGGGATATAGTGAACATTTTCTCATGATGAAATCCTTCTGATATTTTGGCACCCTTCACCAGTAACTACACCATTTTTATTCTGTGGCATCCTCTGTATATTTTTATCACTGTCCTTGTACACTGTCTGGAAAGTTCCTGTTTGTATATTCCTCAGATGCTAATATTTACTCCTGTCTGTATTTTCCCTTTCAACCGTGTGATTGGAATGATAAATCTTTAGCAAATTGACATGTTCTATTTTGAAGACATAAATTACAATATTTTATTTAATTTGAATGTTCTTGTAAGAGGATAAGATGATATTGCTTATTGATGGAGTTTAATTTTTAGTATTAAATATAAATTGTGTCTTGGCACCTTTGGCATTCTCATGGTGATGCTCACTTATTTTGGGTTTTATGTAGATTTGTGTCAGTCTGAGGTTTATTTGTTAACCTGGCTCATTACTTCAATATGAAGTGGCATTTCTTTTTTTTTTTTCTTTCTTTCTTTTCTTTTTTTTTTTGCAATGCCTATGACCTCGTTAAATAGCAGTCCAGAAATCATGTGGCTTGTTTAGATTTTAACCAAAGTTGCAGCTGCCTCGCTGTGAAGCAGTCAGTTTCTCTTATTATGACTAGTTCTTCAACTTGTACTGTTTTAAAATTGCCTGCAATTAGCATATTTCAACCTTATTTTTAGGTTTAAATTGCAGTGTGAGAGTGTATTCTCCTCTTAGCTAATTAGTGTTATCAAGGAACAGTAGGTTACCTCATTAGTACCATGTGCATTTAATTAAAGAAGAGAAAATTGGAGTTAACCTCATAGTTAATATTTTCACAGAGTGCTACAATGCCAACACCTTCAATTGGAGTCACACCCCTGTGTATCTAATTATGCACTGGTGCCAAATAAGGTTAGCAAGGGTACTACAGGCTGTTGACAAAATAATTTAGATGAAAACGTGTTTGTTGGATTCTGACAGTAAAATGTAACTTGAACAATTTTTTCCCTAGCCCTCATCTGCCATCAACTGAAGGAAGAGAATATTTTGGAAGCCATTTTCTTTCTGTTTGAATTAATGTGCTTTTATCTTGAAGAAAATGGCATACAGTCATGTAAAGCATGTATAATCTATTTCTTAAAAAAAAGTCCCTGAATTTCAGAGATGTATTTGAAAAGAATTATTTATAAGATGTAATATTTACATGCATCAAACCACTGCAAATACTCCCTGACACTTCTACGACATCACTCCTTGCTTTTCTTCTTTTCTGGTGTAATTTCCCTTGTGTATCTTATGAATGGGGATCATCCTTTCATATCGTACCTGACGTCTAAGGATGTGCTGCCACATGGTCGATTCAAATGCGGTGCAATCTTTTTGCCCTTCAGACAAAATCTTTCAAATGTTTAATACTACTTAGGTAAAAAAAGAAATGACATTCTATGTTATTTATCAATAAATAATCACTTTGTTTTTACAGATAAAAATGCAAACTATACATTTGAGTTTATAGAGTAGTTTTCAATACAAATAGCACAATTCAACAGGTTTTGGCATAGAGTATGAAGTTTGGTTCCATAGTCTGAAATATATATTGAATGGCATATATAGTAAATGGTAATGGCATATAAATTAAATGGCAAATGATATATAAATTAAATAGTAATGCATGGTCAAGGCAGTTTATTTAAAAAGAGTCTTGTGATCTCACTTTTCATGACAAGATAGAATTTATATTCCTTTGTATTGGTTACAATTGCCTACAAGTAAACAGTTATTTTTTTTTTCCAAAAAGAGATCAAGTTTTAAGGATAAATGGTGGCCCATAATCTAAAATCATAGTACCATTTAGGCCTGACCAGGAGCGGTGCAGTGGATGGAGCATCGGACTGGGACACAGAGGACCCAGGTTTGAAACCCCAAGGTCACCAGCTTGAGCCCAAGGTCTCTGGCTCAAGCAAGGGGTCACTCGGTCTGCTGTGGCCCCCAGTCAAGACACATATGAGAAAGCAATCAATGAACAACTAAGGTGCCGCAATAAAATTTTGATGCTTCTCATCTCTCTCCCTTCCTGTCTGTCTTTCCCTATCTGTTCCTCTCTCTGTCCCTGTCACACACAAAAAATAATCATAGTACCATTTAAATCTACAGGACTATTTATTGACATTGTCCATAATTTTAGCTTAGAAAGGAAAGTGAGGCTCTTAAGTCATGATCATGGTAGATAATGAAATTTTTGAATAGCAATTAATTCATTGTGTTCAAATATTCAACTTCCCATCTTCCAAATTATTTCTTATTAAAATCTCTACTAATAATAACTGTCAAAGATTTAATATCTTACTTATGTTGACCTACCAAGATAATAATCCAAAAATATTTGTAAAGAATATCATTCTTCTTTTAAAATTTTTATTTAGTGATTCTAGAGAGAGAGGAAGGGAGGGAGAGAGAGAGACAGAAACATTGATCTATTACTGTATGTGCCCTGATCAGGGGTCAAACCCACAACTTTTGCTTATCAGGATGATATTCTAACCAACTGAGCTATCTGGCCAGGGCTATTTACATTCTTAGTATACGTCTTTGTGTGTGTGTGTGTGTGTGTGTGTGTGTGTGTGTGAGAGAGAGAGAGAGAGAGAGAGAGACAGAGAGAGACAGAGAAAGAGAGAGAGACAGAGAGAGAGGGAGTGACAGTTAGGGACAGACAGACAGGAAGGGAGAGAGATGAGAAGCATCAGTTCTTCGACGCAGCTCCTTAGTTGTTCATTGATTGCTTTCTTATATGTGCCTTGACTTTGGGGGTTACAGCAGAGAAAGTGACCTCTTGCTCAAGCCAGCAACCATTGGGCTCAAGCCAGCAACCATAGGGTCATGTCTATGATCTCATACTCAAGCCAGTGACCCTGTGCTAAAGCTGGTGAATCCCACTCAAGCAGGAAGAGCCCATGCTCAAGCCAGCAACCGTGGGGATTTGAACCTAGGTCCTCTGCATTTCAGTCTAATGCTCCATCCACTGTGTCACCACCTGGTCAGGCATATTCTTAGTATAAGTCTTAAGATTGAAAAAAGACAAGAGTCAACTCCTGATTTTCTTTAACGTAGCAATTGCTTCCAGAAACAAAATGATGTGTCTGTGGTCACTGTTCTGGTGATAGGTACCCTCTCATTACATTTGCAGTAAGTATCACTAGGCAATTAGAAATTCAGTTACTAAACACAATTCTATAGACACAATGTCACTAAGTAGATTATAATTTTTTATTAGCCCCTCGATTCCATTGATAAAGATAATCAAGAAATGACTAATGCTAAGATGACATTTAATTTTTCCTTCAATATATAAAAGCATGTGTCTGTATATCACCACTATACTTTTCTTGAAATTTTAGGAATAATTTGATGAGACAGCATTGATATGCAGTAAACAGAGATTGTAGATATGATGCATATTTTAGGGAAAAGTTGATATTCAGTGTTCTGCAAGTTACCATATAAATATGGCAAGGTCTTTTTTTACATATTCTGTCACTAGAGTGTAATTTTTCTCTTTAGACTATAACAGTCAATGAAAATTACTTTCGTGACCCAATTTACATACCAATTAGCCTTGGAAATGAATTGCAATGCTGAAGTAGCCATTCAAGAATTTTTAAATAGAGCAACTTCATATTTCTATTTAGTGTGAATACTACCTGCATTATTAAAGGATTGCTAAATATGTAAGTCATATGCACATTCTCATATATAAAATATCTGCTGTTTCCTCAAGAATTGATGTATTTATTTAGTTTCTTTCGACTAGACTATTCTTAAATTGACTCACTCAAAACATATTTTTTACTACCATATATATAATATTTTCTAATTTATAACTGATGGCACCACACAATTAAGACTCTTTAAGGCAAATAGTCTGAGGCTTTCTGAATGAAGAATAAAGAATTTCATACCTTGGTTTAAAAAGATTTTTCTCAAATACAGTGTCAAGTTAATATGGAATACTGTTCTTTGTGAAATATATAAACATGAAACATTTAAAAAGTATTATATGTAAAACAAAAGTAGAAGTGGAAACAACAACAATGTATTATTTGATGAAAATATTGAACACAGAATATTAGTAATATATTATGTACATAAAAGCTTGTATCATAATGATCTAAAATTATCTAGTTTGGGGTTTCATTTCTTTAATACTAAAGTGTTTTCCCTTCCTGAACTTTCTTTGCAATAACAGCATTTGAAAAAAATAGAAAAATTAAAACAGTAGTAAGTTTTGCTGAAATGATATAAATTTGCATGAAGTCTAAAACAATCTTAATTTCTAAGTATTCTCTCTATATTTTCAAGTAGGGTACATTTAAATTAAACTTCAAAAATAACTAATGCTTTTACTTAACAAAGAATATGCATCCAAAATTTTCCTTAAAATAGTGTAAAAAAATGAAACATATGCTTTGGCCAGTTTGCTCAGTGGAGAAAGCATCGGCCTGGTGTGTGGACATCCCAGGTTCGATCTCCAGTGGGGCCACAGATGAGAAGTAACTATCGGCTTTTCTTTTTCTCCCTCTCCCCATTCTCTCTCTCTCTCTCTCTCTAAGATTTTATTGAATTTTAGAGAAAGGAGAGAGAGAAAATAATGGGAGTGGAAAGCATCAACTCGTAGTAGTTGCTTCTGGTTGTGCTTTGACCAGGTAAGCCCAGAGTTTTGAACAAGTGAACTCAGCATTCCAGGTTGACGCTTTATCCACTGTGCCACCACAGGTCAAGCCCTCTTCTCTCTCTTTTCTACTCTTGTAGCCAGTGGCTCAATAGGACCCTATTGATATGTAAATCATCAGCCCTGGGCTCTGAGGATAGCTAAGTTGATTCGAGCTTCTGCCCCAGAGGAAGGTTTCTGGGTGGATCTCAGTCAGGACGCATGTGAGAGTCTGTCTCACTATCTCCCCTCCTCTCACTTAAAAAAAAAAAGGAACAGGCAGTATTCCTAGTATTTCGAATTGGTGATACTTATTCCTCAAATAGCCCAATGGAAAAATTGTTTTCATTAGACTGGAGAGTGAGCTGGCTTTACTAACACTGTTTGCTTTTTATCTAAAATGACTGCTACCACTTAAAAAAAATTCATTCTCTAGTCTTTTGATGTAAAAAGAAATCTATAACATCTGATCTTTATGTTTTCACTGACATAACTTTAGAATGAAAAGGAACCAAGAAGAAATTAAGTGTCTCACCAGAGGCCATGTAATTCCTACTGGCGCAGCTGAAGTTTGTGATTGTCAGTGTATGGGTCTTTCTCTAGGTATGCCACATTGCTTGTGGATGCCTTGGGGGTTCTGTTGATTGAGAACCTCAGGTTGTTCCAGGTGTGTGAGGCTGCCATTGGTCCCTAAGACAGAAAGAGTACCAGGATGATTTAGTGAGGTGCGCTTTAGTTCCTGGGGAGAGGGAGCATGTCAGTGTATGGACCAGGTGTTTTCCATTCCTGCAGTGCACCCAAGGTGGTACATAGTCACTGAATGATTTTACTAATGATGCATCTTGGCTTCACAATGCAAAGAAAACACTACACACATGAAGTAGGTACTTTCTGCAAGTTAAAATGGCTACATAATGTGATTTAAAATTGAGATGTAAACTAAACAAATACTATTACTCATAGTTGACAATTTCTATGTGAAAGGGATGTCTCTCAATATTTATTAAATTATATAAGCGTCAGTATGCCTATACTAGAGAAGTACTCTTCTAAGTCTTGGTTACTGTGTAATTACTGGTGGCTTAAAAAAAAGAAAGGCTTAGAAAAGATAGGAGTACTTAAAGCCAGCCACGGTCTGTTATAATCTATATAACTAAATTTGAAATAAAATGTGGCCTTAACTGCGGAGGCACAGTGGGTAAAGCATCAACCTGGGACACTGAGGTCATCAGTTTGAAAACCTGGGCTTGCCTGGTCAAGGCACATAGGGGAGTTGATGCTTCTTGCTCCTCCCCCACTTCTCTCTCTCTCTCCTTTCTAAAATGAATACATAAAATTCAAAATATAAATAAATAAACAAACAAACATAAATAAAATGTGAATTACTGTAATAGTTCTTAATTTTTAAAAGATCCTACATAATTCCCTATCAATGGATTAATTTAATATCACACATATTACTTCCATGATTGTTCAACTTTAACAAATGAAAACCTAGATTTTGAGTCATGTTCCAAATTTGCAGATTAATTTAATTTTATACCCTCTTCACTTAAAAAAATTTCTTAAGTTTATTAATAAGCCTAAAGTATCATAAATTATAGGGTAAAAAGATACAATTACCTTCAAGGGATAAGTAACGTTATATATTTGATATTACATAGTTGTCGGAGCTCTTCATACCATCATCCTCTTTCAAGTGTTTATTGTATTAAGGTCTTATCAAAAATTGCAATGAAAATATATTTCGGAGTGAGGAGCCACTGTGCCACCTCACCCGCAGGTGTTGTAAAGTACCAAAAGCTACAGAATTAATATTAATATTTTGGGAGGCTTGAAAAACATTTTATTAATTTGGGTTAAGGTGTGCAGAAAAATATTAAGAAATAGTCTCTGTACTGTGTGATTGGCATGACCAGATGGCCCTTGACATTGTATTGTAAATGCAAAGGGGTGAATGGCTAGCCAAGTACAGGGAGAGAAAAGCCAAAATAAACCTTTTCTTATAGCAATGAACCATTTGCGGGCATTTGTCCCCACAGAAACTACCTCTCCTATGTAAATGCGTGTTGTTAACACGTGTGACTCTGGACAGAGAGATAGCAGATAAACACTAGATAATATAGGAATGCCTTTTAATATGTAAAAAGACATCTTTATGCCATTGTGTTGACTTGTAAATTTTGTTTTCTCCAAAATAATGTATGGTTTGCAAATTGAATGTAGTCCTATCATGTTAAAGGACATATGAGTATAATCAATAGTGGTAAGGGGCTCCTAATTACAATTTTTGCTTCTGTACTTCCCACTTACAAAACTATAAAAACCAAGTAGAACAAAGGGCCGACGCGCGCTCTTCCTCAGACCACTGTTGGAGTTGCCGCCGCTTGGCCAAGCTAGACAATAAATCTTTGGTGTGTAACGACGGACTTTGTTCGTGTCTTCAATGTTTCGGGTCCCTCCGGATTAGGATTAACACAGAGGAGTAATTTTTGGTACTTTTTATGTAAGTAGCCATCAGACATTAGCCATTGCCTGTGTATTATTCCTTCTTATTATCTGTTGTTTAACAGTAGTGATATTTTGTGTATCCGGTGATCAGTTACATTTATTGTGTCTCTACTAGTTTATTGCAATAGTCAGTAGTAGTAGTTGTACTCACATATCATCTCCACCTTAAAATTGTAATCTTAAATTCTATCTACCTGCTGTATTTAAAAGAAATGTTTGGCTCTAGAGTTTGTATGTTTAATATTCTAAGAGTTACAATATAATATTATTATTACTTTAACTTTTATAGGAAATAGCACTAAGATGGTTTTAAAGGACAAGAGTATGTAAGTAAGAGAGCTTCACTGTGAGAGATTACTTTTCTTTTTTTAAAATTTATTTATTGATTTTTAGATAGAGGAGGGAGGGAGAGAGAGAGGAAGAAAAAGGGGGAGAGAAGCAGGAACCATCAACTTGTGGTAGTTGCTTCCCGTATGTGCCTTGACCAGGCAAGCCCAGTGTTTTAAACTGGCAACCTCAGCATTCCACGCTGAGGTGTTATCCACTGCATCACCACAGGTCAGGCAGAGATTACTTTTCAATACTTGCTTTTCACTCGGTGAATTTTTTTCAAATGATGTATATATAAATCTAACCGGGACAAATCTTCACTTATTTTACTTTTTCAAACTTTAAGTGATAGAATAAATATCTTTCTTTTTTCCTCATAAAGCAGACATATTATTACAAGTGGCTCTCTCTCTGTCAGATCCTCAATTTCTCAACCTTTGGTTCCCTGCCACACAATCCCAAATTCAATCCTCAGTAACTAGACCTTCTTGACACCTCATCTGCTTGAATGGCCTCATTAACACCTACCTGCAGATAATCTATTGTATGTCTTATCTACAGGTTTTACACCTACATGAATACTCTTTTACATAGGACTCTGCCTGTTCTAAGTGCTAAGGCAATTATGTTGAATGCTTGGGTCTTATTTTCAAAACCTTTAGCATTGGGTCAATGAATATTTGAATGAACAGAATTTGTTGGACCTATAAACTAAAATGAGACTTTGGTGTTCTTGGGCCAACTGGTTTATGTAATTTATATCAAATTAAATTACATTGATCACATTGGATCTTTTCCCCTATAGATCTTTACTCAGTTATGATTGCCTCGTGAATGTTTCATTTTGGTGGTAATTGTGAATTGAAGGAAATAAGAAAAAGACAATAGTAATGGGGTTTTTTTTTTGTTTGTTTGTTTTAATGAGAGGATGGGGAGGTAGAGACAAGACTCTCAAATGAGCCTCGACCGGGATCCATCCAGCAAGCCCCTAGTGGGAGATGGTCTGCTCATATGGGGCCGTTTCTGCATGCAACCAGAGTCATTTTTTAGTGCCAGAGGCAGAGGCAATGGAGCCATAGGCCGGGGCCAACTTGCTCCAATCAAGCCATGGCTGCAGGAGGAGAGGAGAAGAGAAGGAGAGAAAGAGAGAAGCGAGAGAGGGAGGGGTGGAGAATCTGATGGGTGCTTCTCCTGTGTGCCCTGCCAGGAAATGGAACTGGGACATCAACACACAGGCTGATGTTCTACCACTGAGTTAACCAGCTAAGAACAATTGAGATGACTGTTAAGATTTTTTTTTTTTTTGCATTTCTCTGATGATTAGTGACGTTGAACATTTTTTCATATGCCTATTGGCCATTTGAATGTCCTCTTTGGAGAAGTGTCTATTCAGTTCTTTTGCCCATTTTTTAATTGGATTGTTTACCTTCCTGGTGTTGAGTTTTAGACGTTCTTTATAAATTTTGGTTATTAACCCCTTATCAGACCTATTGGTCAATATGTTCTCCCATTGTGTAGGTTGTCTTTTTATTTTGTTCATGGTGTCTTTTGCTATGCAAAAACTTTTTAGTTTGATATAGTCCCATTTATTCATCCTGTCCTTTGTTTCACTTGCCCATGGAGATAAATCAGCAAAAATATTGCTACAAGAAATATCCGAATCCAAATTGACCCCTCTTTGGTGAATTTGGATCCAACAGCAAATTTATCCCATGAGCTCTGGAATCAGCCTTCTAGATTGAATATTGGGCAAATTACTTGGCCATTTTTAGACTCCTGCTTTCAGTCTGAAAAATTAGGACAGTAATTATTATAAACACTATTATAATTTATAATTATAAACACTATTATAATAGTGTTTATGTCAAAAGGTAGTAATGAGATTAAATACAATAACCACAATAAGTACTTAACATGATGACTAATTCAAAGGAAGTATAAACTAGATGTCGAGTCAATATCCAGACTAATATCAATGTATTCTTGCTTGGACCAAAAAGGCAATTCTATTTGATAACTTAAATTTATCTATCTATTTGAAAATTTAAATATTTATTTGGTATGAACACCGATTAGGAGACATTGGGCACTGTTCTTTGAGTCATGACTAAGACGAACGGAAATCTTCCTCACTGAGAGAAAAGTGTTTATATTCATTAATTTCAGTTGAACACTGACTTAGTTACTCACAAAAATCAGTATTATCCAAATGTTTTCTGATTTGTTAAGTAGAAGATAGTGAAGAGGAAGAGAAAAGAACTTGCTGCACCAGACCTAAATACTGTCATCTAGAAGCCAAGAAAAATTGTGGCTGAAGAATAAGGAAAAGTGACTGTCCCTTCTGTGTCCAGCCAGGGCACATGAAAGTCCAAAGTTAGGAAACATAGTAGCAGGACTATATTACCTCCGATGTTTCCTTCTTTATTATAATTTTATTGACAGAGACTAACCAAGAGTTCAAGATAAATTACTACTTACTAGTAGTATTGATCATTTTAACTAACATGCTGGAGATAACTAACCAGGGAAAATATTGTGATAACTTTTTTTGGAAAGCATTACCTTATAAAACCTAGATTGTTAGTTTTAATGCTTTTGCTGTTAAAGTTGTGTTAGTATAATTTTGAACTTATTGTGAATCAGTACAAGTTAGATTTATAAATTTATCATGTTCATTTTGAGTAGTTATTACTCACTATTACTGGGTCCTTGGGTATGAAATAAATCTTAGATTAATCAAGTACTTCAAAAATGTATCTTACAGCTGATTTCATTAATGCCATCTTACAGTTGATTTTGTTAATGCCATAAAGCTATAACCTAGTGACCATATTTAGGGCTACTATTAAAAACCTTCCAGATTATTCATTGAAAATAGAGTAAAGGTTTCTGTTTTTAACAGCTTGGTGTCATTTGTATGCAACTTCTTGATTAATAGTTTTCTTTCCTGGTGTAATTCAAGATATTAATAATTATCTTTTATATACCTCACTTGGCTGAGAGATAGCTCCCTGAGCTCAGTTTATTCTATGCACCACCTTCTCCTGAGTAATTGCCCCTCATCTTATATTTTATTGCACTATTAGAGATTGTCGTGAATTCTCTTGATGCTGGTCCCAAGAAAGACCAGTAGTAGCAGAGATTTTGCAATGGAGACTTTTCTTTTAAATTTATAAATAATTTATTTCCCTTGACCACAGCATTAATATGGCTGAAATCAGAAGCTGATGAAAGGATTATTTATTTAGTTATCTGATTTTGTTGTAAATATATTTTTCATCAAATAAATTGATACACCTAACAGAATTTGCACGTGACAATAATGTGAATTTACGGGTCCATTTATAAAAACTATGTTATTTTTAATATTAAAAAGTTTCTGAAATAGGCTGTTAGTTATAGTCTTTACAAATGGAAAACATAATCTGCATTAACTTCTAACAGTTTATAGTTATTTCATATTTCTAAACATCAGTTACAAACAGTATATTCCATATTTATTAATTGTATTTTTGGTTCTTGTATATTTGCACATCATCTTATTTTAGCATAATAATAAGAGAAAGGCACAAAAAATAAGACATCCTGGTTTATAAATCTTTGTGTCTCACGAGTGCACACATGCCCCACAAACATATATACACATACCTATTTAAATGATTAATTCTGTGAAAGTATGTGCGTGTGTTTTACTGAGTTATAGCTCTAAATCATTTTTTTGAAGTTAAATATTTACATTTGTATCTTTCATTTGACAAATGAATTACTTGTTTTGCACAAGAAAAACAAATATGGGATCAAATATTACTGGCACTGTTCATGCAACAATACATTTACTTTAAAGTGATTCTAAATTACTGGATTTTTAATATAATTTTAATATGTACGTGGAGCGTTACATCAAGCAACACGTGATTCCCATTAGCGTTAAAACTTAAACCTGAAACTACGTGCTGAGCTTTGAACCTCGATCCCGTGGAGCTCTGAAACCTTACTGTCAGCAGAGTTCCCACAGGCTACATCATATATTGCATCACATACCTTAGATGAAATTGCATTTGTTTACTTTCAGTCTATCATGTTCCTTATTATAATAATAAATTCGCTGCAAACATATTCACACTAATGATAAGATAAAAATCAAGTCTCATATGAAGTTAAATATTTCAAGATAGAATTTTGTCATATTAACATTAAGGAACAACATGAAATTCTCACGAGACCATATTCCAAAGCTCTTTTTCCTGAAGGCAGGGCTACCATTACCAGCAGAGCTCTCCCTGTTCTCTCTTGAGAGATTGTGAGACATTTTGTAATATTTACAAAAGTAATCTTTCAAATCCAGAGTTCTAGTTATAACACCATACTGCAGCTTACATAAGTAGTATATTTAATATTTCAAGAATAACAATATATCTTTATTTTAATTTTGAATTTTACATGTAAAATATTTACTCTGGCTTAACGCATACTATATATTGTAGAATGAGAGTAAGACAACTTAATACTAACTTAAGGACTCTTAAGTCAGAATATTTTAAGAGAAATTATAGTAAGTAGGAGGCATCAAGTAAATATTTCAGATCAATTCTCATTAAATTAAGCATAATTCATGACATGTGGTTATATAATTTTGGAGGTACAGAGTGTTGATAAATTAATGCCATGAAAATTTGATAAGCTTACAGGTTTAGGAATTTTATACATCTAAAGCATCATACGTGCATATCTAATGAATATTTTCTGATACATAGGTAATTAATACAAAGTAGTGTGAATAACACATGTGCTATTGTTTCATCCCTAAATCCTTATTGCCTGTAAGTATAAGTTGATATCTCTATATTCTGTTATATTAAGGCCACAAAATAAATTTTTTGCATGTTTACTTTTGTCTCCTTATCTATTACCTGAGCTGTGTCCTATTGATGTCTACCTAACATACATTTTTATCTTATATGGACTGATACAATATTTTAGCCAAAAAGAGCTTTATGATTCATCTAGTTCAACTTTTTTTACAGTTAAGAAAACTAAATCTCTAATATATATTCATTATTTATTGACTTCAATGGGAAGCTACTGTTGATATGATAGTCTTTAGTCTTGAGCCATGATTCATTTATATCAATTTTGTCAGGTTGTGTATTTTAATTTTATTTCTATATCTGTCCATTAAGGAATACACTCAGCCTTTCCAAATTTGCTAATTATATTTGCCTATGAAAAGGTTTGAAAACCAGATGTATTTCAGGATCACTTTTAAAATGGTCATCTATATTATTTGACTACTTGTGGTTTGTAAGGGACACTTTTAAGGTCTCAACTAGATATATGATATAGTTTTATTTATAAGTTGAGATTTTAGAAAAGAAAAATTGAAGGATCGCCAGTGATTCTCTCCAGAAACATTTTAAAGTGAATCGTGCATCCCAGAGTACTGATTTATTGCTTACATTCTTTTATTAGAACTTCAAATAGCAAAATACTTATTTTTTAAAGGTGTAAAAGGCATTTCTAATTTAGTTCTTAATATTTAAAGGAATATGCTTAATGGTTACAAAGTTTTAATTCTTTATAATCATTACCCTTTAGACTACACATTCAAACAAAACCAGCTTCTCTATAAAGAGAACAAAGAGGGTTTCCCTGGCTTTTTAGGTTGTCTCTTTATTCTCCATCAGGCAAGTATTATGTCTTCACAATTCAAAGTAAGTGATTGATGGGTCATCCTGATCTTAAAATACAAAGAAAAGGGGTCAAGACAATACTTTCAGTCTGATAGTGAAATATCAAACATTTAACTAGATAAAGCTCAGATGGATTTTTAAATTGACCTAGTGAAAATGATAAGTCTATAACATAGAACGTTGATCCTGTAAAATATATTCATAGCACTTGTAAATCATCTACAGGGATTAGAATTCTGTTGAGAAATTATGGTTCTAGAAAAAGTCTTAAAAATATCTTCAGCAATCAATTTCACCATTGCTAATTATCACATACTATTTTTTATTGATTCCGCCATCAGATAAGTAATTGCTTCCATTTCTCTTTCTAATGATATGTACACCATCTTGAACACCTGCTGACATCTGCTGGATAAAACTACAAACCTAAGCCTTGCAAACATGTGCCCTTCACCCCACACAGGCCTCTTTTTCTTTCCCAACCTCATCTGGTATTTTACAAAGAAAGCCATTAGGTCCTGAGCAATAGATTTACTTTCTGTTCCCAAACATACAATATCCCATTTTTCCCTATGCCTTTTCTTATGCTGTTATCACTCTGTGGCTTCCACCTTTTTCTTTTCTGCTTACCAAATGTGACTGGTTACACAAAGCGCAGCTCAGTCACTATTACGTGTGAGTGCTTTCTCACCAACATCGTGCGTGTGTATCAATCACACTTTTAAACTCACATGTCTACAGTAATCCAGCCCACATGTCTGTGACTATTCTTTCTCAGCCCCAACACTCAGTTCCATTCAACACGTATTCACTGAGCATATACTGTGAGTACATCACAAGCCCACCAAAATTTTCAGTAAAACAAGTAATCACCTACATACTGTAGTTGACTATGAAGATGGAAAATACATAATTTAGGACTTAAAAATCAATGTAGATTGTAAAAAGTGGTTTTACCACTATGTTGAGGAACTAGAGACAGAGAGATGGAAGCGGTTTACTTGAGGTGAAGTTCTGACAAAGCAAAGCAGAACTTCTTCACACTGCAGCTGTGGAGAGCATTCCAGGCACAGGGGACAGAATACCCTAAGTACAGAAGAGAGTAAAGGATAACTAGTTTTCAAGGTATAATAAACTATGTTACAGTGTATTGTACCTGGGGAATTGGAAGACACTATGGGGAAATGTTGACAGATGCAATCTTCAAATGGCCTAGGCCAAAATTTCAAGTTTTCAGTGGCTGGTTTAAAGGTTTTGATCAATGAACATTGCTCAAAAATTCTGGATGTAACATAACAGATTATTTTGTTTAAAGATATCCTTGGGAGGAATAAGAAATGATTGGAATTAGAAAATATGGGCATTCATGTGTCTAGGTTAGAAGATGTCTTAAAAAAATGATCATCTTAACTGAGGGAAGGGCAAGGTAAGGAAATAGAAGACAAATTTGAGCGAGAATACAATGCTTTGATTCCTGTTTTCTGTGCCTGGATATTTATATTTGGATATTTGTGAAACTGGTGACATCAAGTACACAGGAAGAATAGCAGGTTTGATGGTAGGCAGCAGGAAGTTGAAGGTGGTAATAAGTGTTTGAGAAGTACATTTAAGTTGTCAGTAGGATATCTCCATTCAGAAAGTAATTGTAGATGATGTATTTTTGGAAGTCATATTCAGGAGACTAGAATCTATCCTTTTGAAGGCGATTCCAAAGAAGGCAGCCACAGAGAAGCTGCAAGGTGAGACATTGGATAAGAAAGGAAAATGAACCAGTAAATATATGATTCTGTAAGACAGGAGAGAACCAGGAGCCAGCAGTCAAGGACAATAGAAATTTTTTTAAAAACTGAAAGATATTTTAACCACAGTCTAAAAGGTAGTTTTAGGACTGAGATGTGAATGGAGGAGACATGAAGTCATCAGATTTGGCAAGAGTGTTTTTAACAGAATATAGTCTATGGCAATGACTTGAATGGTAACTAAGAGAGAATATGTGGAGATGACAAGTAGTATACATTAGTCTTTGGAGGGGAATGCTGATTAAAGGGAGATGATTGGATGGGGACTTGACAGGGAGCAAAACTGAGAAAGTGTTTTGGGGAGGGGGCAGTGGAGATGGAAAGATTAAAAATACAAGGAAGAAAAGAATAAGAGTTGAAACAAGGTCTGAAAGGTGATGAGGGAGGATGCTGACATCAAGGGCAGAGATAGTTAATTCATCTTTAAAGGGACTAGAAACTGCCTGATCAGACAGTGGCGCAGTGGATAGAGCATCGGACTGGGATGCGGAGGACCCAGGTTCGAGACCCCGAGGTCACCAGCTTGAGCGCGGGCTCATCTGGTTTGAGCCAAAGCTCACCAGCTTGGACTCAAGGTAACTGGCTCGAGCAAGGGGTCACTCACTCTGCTGAAGGTCCACGGTCAAGGCACATATGAGAAAGCAATCAATGAACAACTAAGGTGTCGTAACGAAAAACTGATGATTGATGCTTCTCATCTCTCTCCATTCCTGTCTGTCCCTGTCTATCCCTCTCTCTGACTCTTTCTCTCTGTCTCTGAAATAAATAAATAAATAAGTAAATAAGTAAGTAAATAAATAAATAAATGGCATAGAAACTCACTTTCATCTGACTTGGATGAAAATTCGAAGAAGAGTAAACTCACAGTTTCAATTATGTCAGCTTTTATGAGGGAAAATCTCAATGTGGTCACATTGGCAGAAGCCTTTTATTTTACCTATACACACCTATGTTTTTTTCTTTGAGGAAAATGAGCCTAAATAAGTAAAAGAACTTGTCTAGGGTCACATTTTAGAAGATAATTAGGTTGGTATCAAAATTTAGTACTGACTCCAGCCATAAAATAATTGACACACTCTTGTGGTTTTTTTCTAAGTTTTTAATTACCCTACTACAAACATCATTTAAAATAAAGCTCCCTCCACCATATAAGAAAAATGACCAAATATTTGAGTCATTTTAGCAGTTGAACAGCTTGATTTCCCTAATCTGCACCTCCTTTAACCGTCTCCACTCACTTCTGACAAGGATACAAAAGGTATTTGACAATCACTGGGAAGTGTTATAACTCATGCTCTCAAAAAATTGATTTGTTTTCAATCTGACAACTTCCTGTATTTTTCCTATTAGTTTACATTTTTTGTCTTTCCTGTACCAATGCTTTACCATCGTTGAACTTTTTTATTCCCAGTATAACTCTCTTCTAGTTAGGTATCAAAAAACTTACTTGGCATTCTTGAGTCAGATCTATTTTTCTAAAATACCCCCTTCTGCAGATGTCTTGTATTCCCCATTAAAAAAAACCCAAACAAACAGAGACAGAGAGAGGGACAGATAGAGAGAGACAGACAGGAAGGGAGAGAGATGAGAAGCATCAATTCTTCATTGCAGCTCCTTAGTTGTTCATTGATTGCTTTCTTATATGTGCCTTGACCCGGGGGCTACAACAGAGTGAGTGACCCCTTGCTCAAGCCAGCAACCATACGGTCATGTCTGTGATCCCACGCTCAAGCCAGAGACCCCTCTCTCAAGCTGGATGAGCCTGTGCTGAAGCTGGCGACTTCAGGGTTTCGAACCTGGGTCCTCCACATCCCAGTCCGATGCTTTATCTACTGTGCCAATGCCTGGTCAGTCTTGTATTCCCCCATTTTAACCAAAGTATTTACTCTGCCCTAATATGCCCAGACCTTTTCTGCTGGCACTCCTTTGCCCACTCAAGTCTCTCCCTCCTCTTGCTACCTAGAGTAGTGAGTTCCCAGGGTCCATGTCATGTCCTGGATAACAAAGCTCCTTCTGACCACCGTAAAATATGTATGGAATAGGAAGCTGCTTTACCTTTTCTTTTGCTAGATTATTATTTTGGGGGAAATAATTTTGTTTTCTCATGCTATATAATGAGAAATACTACAAGTACTTCTAGTACAGTGACTGGCACATAGTAGGTACTTTAAAGAAAATCTTATTTTCTTTTGCTTCTCTGTAATTTTGTTTCCTGTTGTCATTCATAGAGCTTCATCTAAATGTCTCTTGAAGGGATCATGATGGGAGTACAGTTTTGACTGAGAACATAAAGGGAACTATTCAGTTTTTTTCTATGTTGGAAATATTGAGACATTCAAGAATGGAGAGAGTTTTTGTTATGTTTACTAGTCTTTTTTGGGGGGGTGCCAGAAAAAGACAGAGAGAATGACAGACAGGGACAGACAGACAGGAAGGGAGAGAGATGAAAAGCATCAGCCTAGGGTTGTGGAACCTTAGTTGTTCATTGATTGCTTCTCATACATGCCTTGACCAGGGGGCTCCAGCCAAGCCAGGGACCCCTTGCTCAAGCTAACAACTTTGGGCTCAAACCAGTGACCTTGGACTTCAAGCCAGCAACCTTTGGGCTCAAGCCAGTGATCATGGAGTCATGTCTGTGATCCCACACTAAAGCCGGTGACTTTGGGGTTTTGAGCCCTGGTCCTCAGAGTCTCAGACCGTGCTCTATCCACTATATCACTGCCTGGTCAGGCAAAGTTTACTGGTCTTTAAATCAATTTTTACCAAATAGAGGCCACCATCTCGGCTACATTTTTCTGAGTCTAACCCCAGAGATGTATTTTTAGTGAAAGGGTGAGAAAAATCTGTATTTCTACCAAGTGTACCAGCTGATTCCAATGATTAGTGGAGATTAGAAAACACTTATTTAAGATCCTCTTTACACAGTGGGATCCATGAGGCAGCAGCATAATCTAATGAGAATTTGGTAGAAATGCAGAATCAGAGGCCCCACCCTAAAGCTGCTGAATCAAAACTGCATTTTAACAAGATCCTTAGTTAATTTATATGTTCAATGAAAGTTAAGATGCACTGTTCTAAAAAACAACTATTAAAAGATGTACATTTTTATTCTGTTGTTTCATATATAAATATCTATATATAAGGTCCCACAAGATAAGGTGCAAATACATTTATTTAAAGAAATACTTGAGATTCTTTTTTATGGTTTGCTATAAAGTTTAATGTAATAATTAGAAATCAAAGGAAAACAATTTTATACTGTGATTATTTTTATCGTATTTAACTAGTGTTAGCTGTTTATTTGGCTGTTTTGTGTGTGTGTGTGTGTGTGTAAGAAAGATTAAACTGTACAAACCAGTCATTTTGAGCAAATTGAATTTAAAAATAAAATAATTTTAGTAATATGATTTTTTTGTGTTTTACTTTCAAAATATAACTAACTTACTTCACTGAATTTTTTACCTGGTAAGTCATGCATATCAGAGAGATGCAATGATTGATCTGAAGAAGGCCTACTTATAATATAGTGTAAAAAGTTTTCTAACATTTAATTTTGATATTTCCTACAAGTATTTCAGGAGGAAAAAAAAGATTTGTGGGGGTATAAGGAGCATAAAAATATTTGCTATAAAGTGAGTTATAGGAAGTATTTTTAGTGATGTTTTACTCTTCTATGAAGATTCTATTTATAAATATGTTACTATCATTTGTTAAATGACACTTTATAGAATGCTTGGTTTCTTTCATTTGTGTACTAAATATGCACATATATTTTAACAATATTTGCATTTTATAGTACATTTAATAATGACTTGTTACTGGTTAATTATTTCTCAATTTCATTTAATATTTTAAAAATATATGAAGTGCTTCCATTTGTTAATTTATATTATTTTTATTTCTTAATTATGAAGTGGTAATATATGTAAGTATTTGAATGGATGCATTTCCAATTTAACTGAGATTTTTGAATGAAGCTCTCTTCTAGCATAGTCATTAAAAATATATAAAGATACCAAGATTCCAAAAATAGTCTATATTCTATATTTCTATTAAATGCTTAAATATATTTCTAACAAGATATTACTTACTATAGACAATTTCTCTTGTATTTGTACAAAATTCCTGGCTATTGCTATGCATTTATAAATCATAGTTTGTATTAATAAAGGCAGTTTTACTAATAAAGTACTATGGCTACAAGTATTATTAAAGCTAATTAACCATCACTACTATTTAAATGCTGAGTTTAGTAAGAGCTTATTTTTTAATTTATGTTAAGATTTTTTTTCTTTTAAGTGAGATGAGGAAAGATTGTGAGACAGATTCCTAAAAAAACTCCAACTGGGATCCACCCAGTAATCCCATCTGGGGCCAAAGCTCCAATTAACTGAGCTATTTTTCTCGAGGCTGACACACTAGGACCAACTTTCCTCTTTCCTCGGTGCCTAGGACCCACACTGGAACCAGTGGAGCCAGTGGCTGCAGAAGGGAAGGAGAGAGAGAAGGGGGAGAGGGCAAGGGAAGGAAGCAGATGGTCACTTCTCCTATGTGCCCTACTGAATGGGATGTCCATGTGCTGTGCCAACGCTGTATCCACTGAGCCAACTCACCAAGACATGTTAAGATTTTTAGATGTTTAGTTTTTCTTATTGTTTCACCTTCGTTTGACTGAACCAACTTTAAACACATAAAAACAGTAATTCTTAAAATTGTGATTAATTCAGTTTATGTTAAACCAATTTCTGTTGTCAGTATTTTCAACAATATGTGAATAAAATACTTGAGGAGAGGCATAGCCAAGGGTAGAAATACAGAAGTATTTCTTCAACTTGTATAGGAAGAGGAAACCATTTTCCCACTAGTATTCAATGGTTTCGCAAAGTTCAAATCAGCTGCTGGTTTGGTGCACATGAGATAAAATCTGTCATTACTAATGACTTAGTGATGATTCTAATGTTCACATCCTCATTTTGAAGTGTCTTTAATACTTACTTTAAGCTCATTTAACCTCTTTAAACTACCTACTATCAACCCCATTGTTGAATTAGATTTTTTAAAATAATTCAAAGTATTAAATAATACCTGTACAAAATTTAAAAAGTATATTTAAAATGGCCTGAAATGAAAGAAATGGTGGTTCTTCTACCCCAAACATAGAAGAAAACATCTTTATAGTTTCTGTGTTTTTCGGTTCCTTGAAAATGAGATATACACTACTCTCTTCCCTCAAGAAACTTATAATCCATATCTTCCCCTGGACTATCATTCTTTGGGATCTGAAGGGAATTGATTTCTGGAGCATTCAACAGTAAACAGGTAGTCTGTTATTGCTTTAGATTTGTCATTAGAAAGATTTCCAAATAAAAAATAAACTGAATTCAAACAATGTCATTTTTGCTCCAACTGTTTCCTCTAACTTTAGCAGCATGTTATCTTTAGAAACACACTGCTTCTATATCTTTACTTATCAACTAGAGGTAGACGATGTTGACAGCTATACAAAGATTAGAAATATAGTAATATTTTACCACCACCAATTTTTATATTTTGGCTATTATTTTGAGCTCTTCTAGTGGTTATCTTTATTACTCAAATAATAAACTTAAATATCTTTTTTTTTCTTTCGGAGGAGATGTACATGAAGGTTCTTAAAGCTTCTGTTCCTTGAATTAACTGTTTCACTTCCTGTGATTTGTTACATGTTAATCTTTTTCTTTTTTCCATGCATTTGTTTTTTTCAAAGGTCTAATGCTTTTTTTGTTGTTGGTTCAACATATAAATGAAAGACGTGAATGATTGATAGGACTAGGAGCTGGGGTAAATTTTCTGCATGTTGCACAGGTTTATTTCAACAATAAGCTTCTGCCTTGAACAAGAATGTGTTGAGAAGCAGGCTTCAGTGTAGAACTGAGCGCACCACATTGCCAACATTGCTCAAGGAGAGCCCTGTTACTTTGACATGGTGACTCAACTTGCAGTCTGTAATCGACGCAGGGAGTTAACTCTACATTCGGTCCTACTTATCTTTCACATTCCTAAACCCATATTGGGTGTTCTCTCCAGACAGATGGTTTGTTTTTTCAGACTTTATCCTGAGGGCAAAAGCCATTTCTGGGTTCAATTCCTGGCCAGGGCACACAGGAGAAGCGCCCATCTGCTTCTCCACCCCTCCCCCTACCCTTTCTCTTTATCTCTCTCTTCCCCTCCCGCAGCTAAGGTTCCATTGGAGCAAAGTTGGCCCAGGCGCTCAGGATGGCTCCATGGCCTCTGCCTCAGGCACTAGAATGGTTCCAATTGCAGTGGAGCAACGCCCCAGCGGGGCTGAGCATCACCCCCTGGTGGGCATGCCGGGTGGATCCTGGTTGGGCGTATGCAGGAGTCTGTCTGTCTGTCTGCCCCCCCCCCCCCAGCTTCTCACTTTGGAAAAATACAAAAAAAATAAATAAAATAAAAATTATTTTTTCTTTTTTTTTTAAAGCCATTTCTGTGAGAAGGGAGCCTAGGACTTGGAGAGAGCATGGTAGAAGAAGGTGTTTTCCAGGCCTGCAAGTTCTCAGTGGTGGGTTTTAATTAATTTCCACGATGATTGTTCTGTGGCTCCCCCTTGCCCTGTGAGTTCTGTGGGAAGTGAGAATTGACTACTGGTATCTGGAGCTGCGTTTTCTGTACTCTTGTATTTGAGTCTGTACTCTTTTCTTTGCTCACTTTCCACCTGGTTTGTCAAACTTCCTGGTCTTCTACGGGTATCTTTTCTTTTTCTATCTGCAGCACAAGTATAATTTTATTATTTTTAAGACAAAGGGAGAGAAATGCAGTAGATTTGGACGCTTATAATATTATACTAAACTCAAAAGTCAATAGTTCTTTCTAAGTACAATTTCAGAATGCATGTGGGCAATAAATATTCATGATCACTAACTATGTACATGGCCATGATACCAAATGCCATCTAATGGCTGTGAGTGTCACACACCCCAGCCCAAAGAGCCCAGCGTGCTGTGTGGCTTACAGATTTGTAAAATCCGTTTTGCAGCATATTTTTTGCTTGTTATTTATTTTGTCCACTTAGTTCAGGTAATTTTAATTCCTACCAAAAACAACTTGAGTTACTTTTTTTCTTCCTTAGTGTTAAAAATAAAACCAAAAGATAGTCTGCCTACAAGTGAGGCTGTCTTGAAAACTTAAAACCATAATCTTGACCAAATAGTTGAGGGAAAGGCTCTGCCGTTTTCCTGTGCCCTGCAACAACATTTTAGGCCACCATTTCTTGAAGGCGGTTAGGGACCCGAAAGCCCCTCCCAGGGTTATTCTGATGCAGGCCTTGTTCCTGCTGCCTGCAGGCTGCCCAGGGAGCCCAATGCGAACTTCCCAGGCCTGTTGCTGATATAAGCAGAGAACCATTAGAGCCATTTATACCATTGAGGGCCCTTCTTGCTCTGAAATTTCTTAACCAAAGAAGTGTTAGCCAGTTGTTTGCTAGAAGATGATATGAACTGGTGTTTGTGCTTGGCCAGTAGGAGAAAAATGAACTACTACTACCTGGGGAGAAGTGGAGAAAGGACAGGTATGTGCGCTCTCTTCGCTTGGCTGTGCAGGGTGTGCCCAGTGGGACAAAGAGAAAGCTAGTTGGAAAATTTAGTCAACCTATTTTAAATAAAGCATAATTAACTTTGTTCTTAATAAAAGATACTGTGATTTTACTATGTGTTTTTTCTAGGGAGATCATAGACTCAGAAACCTCAAACAACAAAGGAAACTATAAGGTTAACTCACTACACTTACTCTTCCTCAAATATTTTACTATTCACATGCTTATTTTTCAAAATGCTATTTATGCTCAGACCAGTACAGCAATCATCTTCTTTACATTTATGGTGATGGAAGGAGATTTGGCTTCAGTTGAGTAACGCACAATACAATATACAGATGAATTGTATACCTGAAGCTTTTATAATTCTATTAACCAATGTTACTCCCAATAAATTCAATAAAAAGAAGAAATCTCCTAACATACGGCTTTATGTCCAATATTTTTCTGACTAAAATAGAGAAAGTAAAATTTCATTATATCTACCATATATGGACCAGGAATTAGACATTGATTAACTTGATAACTATAACATATTCACCTAAACTATCAACCTGGTTAGTTAAGTTCTTAAATGATTGATTTACTGAATTTGTTACAACTTTATTGTTATTCTGTATTGATCAATACTGTTAGCCCTTGTAGATTTGTCTAAATTTTAGCACAAAGTATTTTTAGATATTGTTTATATCCAGTAAATTAAAATAAGATGAAGTCAATGGCAGCATGCAATATTTAGTAACAATTCAGTTCATGGCTCTGCCTTGTGCCTCACATGAAACCTCTTGGAAGGCATTTTATCTCTTTTTTTTTTTTTGTATTTTTCTGAAGTTGTAAACTGGTAGGCAGACAGACTGCTGCATGCGCCTGACCGGGATCTACCCGGCATGCCCACCAGAGGGCGGTGCTCTGCCCATCTGGGGCATTGCTCTATTGCAACTAGGGCCATTCTAGCGCCTGAGACAGAGGCCATGGAGCCATCCTCAGCGCCCGGGCCAACTTTGCTCCAATGGAGCCTTGGCTGTGGGAGGAGAAGAGAGAGACAGAGAGGAAGGAGAGGGGGAAGGGTGGAGAAGCAGATGGGTGCTTCTCCTGTGTGCCCTGGCAGGGAATCAAACCCGGGACTCCTGCATGCCAGGCCGACACTCTACCACTGAGCCAACCGGCCAGGGCAGCATTTTATTTTTTTGGACATCGATCTTAATCTATAAAATGGGGGTGGCCTTTTCTGAACTAATGTACCACATTGTGGACAATGGTTCTAGAATCTGTGCACAGGGTTATACCTTGGTTACTGATATGGGTGTTTCTTGCACAGGCTACAAGCTTCTTAGGAAGCCATCTGTTCCCCCAAGGAGTCTCTATAGCCCTGTTTGTATAACCTTTTACAGTGATGGGTATGTTCTTGGTCTGCACTGCTCCACAGAGAAACCACTAGCCATATGCGGCTATTAAGCATGTGAAATACTCTAGGATGACTGAGGAACTGGATGTTTATTTAATTTTAAGTTATATAACATTAAATTTAAATAGGCTAATGTTACTAATCAGTACTATATTGGACCACATAGGGAGAAGAAAATATAACTGAGACACTGCATAGATACAGAGTTACTGTGAGATTTGAACCAGATAAGAATATAGATTTCTCTCCATTTAAAAAATACTTTCCAAATTTGTTATGATTACATGAATTAGTACCTCTACTTTTATGTGGCATACCTGATGGAGAAACTATTTAGAGATATTGCTTTTGTTATTTATGTAATCCTAAAAATAATTTTGTATGTATTGTTATCAGTAATGTCTTTATTATTTTTGAGTTTATGCTTAGCTATGTGCTTAGCTAGATCACTAGAAGAATCTGTTGTATGCCTCAGTTTGATTTTTTTATGATTTTTTTTATTAAATTTAATGCAGTGACATTGATAAATCAGGGTACATATGTTGAGAGAAAATATCTCTAGATTATTTTGACATTTGATTGTGCTATATACCCCTCCCCCAAAGTTAAATTGTCTTCTGTCACCTTCTATCTGGTTTTCTTTGTGCCCCTCCCCTCCCCTAACCCCTCTCTCCTTCTTCACCCCTTTCCCCTCCCCCAACCTCCCGCCCCTGTTGCCATCACATTCTTGTTCATGTCTCTGAGTCTCAGTTTTATGTCCCTTCTATGTATGGATTCATCTTAGTTTTTTTTTTTTTTCTGATTTACTTATTTCACTCCGTATAATGTTGTCAAGGTCCATCCATGTTATTGTAAATGATCCGATGTCATCATTTCTTATGGCTGAGTAGTATTCCATAGTATATATGTACCAAAGCTTTTTAATCCACTCGTCCTCTGACGGACACTTGGGCTGTTTCCAGATCTTCGCTATTGTGAACAATACTGCCACAAACATGCGGGTGCATTTCTCCTTTTCGAGCCGTTCTATGGTGTCCTTGGGGTATATTCCTAAAAGTGGGATAGCTGGGTCAAAAGGCAGTTCGATTTTTAATTTCCTGAGGAATCTCCATACTGTTTGATTTTAAATAAAATATATACCAAAGGAAATGAGTTCTCATAAATATAATCTCTTCTTATTTAGAAAGAGGTTTTTGTTTTTCTTTTATTTAGGAAATACAAATGGTTATTCTTAATATACATCCCCCTGTTTCCCGCTCATGAGATAGCATCAGTCTTCATTTCTTTGAACATCAGGCTCTTTTTTCTCTACTGTTCTGCTTTATCCAAATCTGTAAATACTGCCCTCCTTCTTGGTTAGCCTTTCTTCTCTAAATTTACTTTCAAGTAGTGGGAATAGTCTATAACTACTTTTAACCTGTCCCTTTGGACCATTATGAATTCTGCATTTAAGGATACACTGTTTTAGAATAATGGATAATAATGAATGTACAAATAACATCTCTAAGAAGATGAAAATGATGCAGTATTCTATAATGTTCAAAATTGGCACTTTTGACATCAGCTTGATGTTTCTGTGGATGTCCATTCAGCTTAAGTGATTTCTTCACATAATGAATTAGACCTCATCTTTCCTTGCAACAGATTGAGGTACCAAAGTCAGCTTTGTGGACTGAATAATAAAACATTTGACGGTCATTTGAGCTGTTCTTTGTTTTTATTTTCTTTAGTTTTGGTAACTCAGTTAGAAACCCTATCCTGTTCAGTTCTTTGGATTCTGTAGCAATAAATTCTATAAGTTTCAGAATATTTACTGTTAAGAATCATAGTTAAGTAGCTTCTGTTTCATTTTATTTCCAATAATTTATTTCTAGGGACTTTAAAATATTTTATTCAGTTTTTGATTAAGTGATTTCAAAAAATTTTTTAAACTTCACTTTTGAAAAGTAGGAAATATAGATAAAAAAAATGATCTCATCTCATCATACAGTTAAAATTAGCCCAAATAAAAATTCCAAATCTGGAATTGTGTGTATATATTTTCACATCCTTATTATTTTTAGGGTACAGTCAACAAAGAATTGCTGGATCAAAATGTAAACGTACTATATTTTCAGCAGACTGTATACTCCCAGCCAGAAAGTTAGTTTGAATTTACAGAACTAGCCAAGTTTGCCCATTCTATATATATATGGACATACCCATTTACCTATTTGTCAACACTGAAGATGATTTTATTTCTATCTTCTCTAATATAATCAATCCAAAAAAATATTCTTTACCATTGTTTTAACATGCAGTTTCTTGACTATTGAGGAAATTAAATAGTTTTTGATGTGTATAGATTACTTGTATGTCTCTAGTGAATTCATTCATGTGGTAATATACATTTTTCATCTTCACATATAAATTATTTCCCAGATTTACTTGGTCCCAGATCCACTTTTCTGCAGAATATCTTGTTTCCTGTAATTCACTTTTTTGGGAAATATTATTCTATACTATGTAATATTTTTAATTACTAGATTTTTTTTTAATCAAGAACTTAACCAGCAATAAAACGCATTAGATTGTAGTGAGGCATCTTGCAATGCAAGTAGATTTTATCCTTTATTATTTATATGATGCTAAAAATATATATACAGACACTAAATTTATGAGTTGATTGGTCCATTGAACAGTACTGGGCAAGATTTTTAAATATTATGAAAGTCTTCACCTAAAATTATCTAAAAACATTTCCATATCTGTTATGGAAGCATTGGTAATGGATAAAGTTAAAGTACCTATTTATTAAAATAAGTATCTTTCAGAAAATTGAAGATAGGCCCTGCCTGTCCGGCTCAGTAAATAGAGCGTTGACCTGGCATGCAGACGTTCCGGGTTCAATTCCCAGTCAGGGCACACATGAGAAGCAACCATCTGCTTCTCCACCTCTCACTCTCTGCTTCTCTCTCTCTTCCTCTCATTCAGCTAGTGGCTCAGTTCCAAGCATAGGCCTCAGGTGCTGAGGATAGCTCGGTTCATTAGAGCACTGGACACAGACGAGGGTTGCCAGGTGGATCCTGGTCGGAACACATAGGAGAGTCTCTATTTCCCCTCCTCTCACTTAAAAAAAAAAGGAAATAGAAGATACAAATGTACAGATATTTCAAAAATAAATAACATAGTTGATTTATTGTTATGTAGCAAGTGTAGCCTGTTTTAACCACATATATTAACACGGATTCTCCAATAATCAGTTTACTTAAAATATTTAAATAATTCTACATAGTTCTTTTATATAATGAAGTATATAAAAAACAAACTCTTTTAAGGAAAAATGTTCCCAATTCACCTATTAAATTTACCATTGTCCTGTGGGATTAATGGGAGGTGCTGTTCAGGCAAATCCTCTTCATAGGGCACCCAGCCGACTCTCAGCCCAACCCAACAGAATGTGGCTGCCAATCACAATTAGTTGTGTTATACGTTTTTCACAGCTGCCTGATCAGTGCTTTGTTTCAACCAAGTTTAGCAAATTGATGGAATATTACATGTATTATTAAGCAGGAAAAGATACCGACTGTATTGAATATTCTCATATTGAAGCTCTTATATTGTACATGACCTATACATTAAGCAAATGAATAAGATGAGCCAAGTAAACAAGAAGTTTGCAAAAGCAGAAAATAATAGATGGCAGCCACTTTTAATGATGGGATTATTTACAATACAAGCATTGGGGAGAAGAACCTTTGTTTCCAATTTGTTATTAAAGGCTTCTGAAAGGGGGCAATATTAAAGCAAAGTCTATATTCATACAAATGTGCATATGTGGAATTGAACTGTGTTGTTGACACCTCCTATTTGAGTACAACTTCTGTTAACACTCCAAAGATTGCATTGAGATTTAGTTTTTACAATAAATACCAGTAGGCAAAATTAAATCCATATTGTATGTACCTGGATATACTTTTATATTCACTAAAGATATTTTCTTGGGGTCTTAGATTTCTTGCAGAAGAAAAAAAAGTCACAATCAAGGAGTGGCAGACACCATAAGTCATATACACTTTATTAAAACTAGTGATGTGTCATAGAATTGTACACACAAAATTTATAAAAATTAACCAAAGTTGCCCAAATAAATTTAATTAAAAATATAATTAATGAATAAAGCAAAACACAGTAATTTCAAATTTAGTACTTTGACCTTTAAGTGTCTGTTCTTTTTTGCAAGGTGCAAGTTTAAATTATTTAAAACATAATAAACTTATAAGAGAACAAATACATAATACCAAATTGTGACTCTTACGATTCCTAAAATTGATTGTATAATACTTGCCTTATTGGGCTTTCGTGCCTAGTAACTGAAAGAAAGATGATCTCTTCCCCTCCCGCAGCCAAGGCTCCATTGGAGCAAAGATGGCCCGGGCGCTGGGGATGGCTCCTTGGCCTCTGCCCCAGGCGCTAGAGTGGCTCTGGTCGCGGCAGAGCGATGCCCCAGAGGGGCAGAGCATCGCCCCCTGGTGGGCAGAGCATTGCCCCTGGTGAGCGTGCCGGGTGGATCCCGGTCGGGCGCATGCGGGAGTCTGTCTGACTGTCTCTCTCCGTTTCCAGCTTCAGAAAAATACAAAAAAAAAAGAAAAAAAAAGAAAGAAAGATGAAAATTCTATACTATTTTAATTTCTTTATCTTAATTATTATACTCTCTTGCTACTGGCTTTATGGTATTAACTTCCTCTGTTGTAACTGACTAATATATATCTATATTATTTTATTTTCTTAAACTCCCAAACATTTTTCCCTATATTATCAGAAAGAAAATACTATTAAACTCTCACTTCAACACAGGTTTATGACTCCAATGAAATAATACTGATTTCAGCCTGACCAGGCAGTAGCGCACTGGATAGAGCGTCGGATGGGGACACAGAGGACCCAGGTTCTAAACCCCGAGATCACCAGCTTGAGCAGGGTTCATCAGGCTTGAGTGTGAGATCATAGACACGACCCCATGGTTGCTGGCTTGAAGCCCAAGGTCTCTGGCTTGAGCAAGGGGTCACTTGCTCTGCTGTAGCCCACCCTGTCAAGGCACATATGAGAAAGCAATGAGTGAACAACTAAGGCGCTGCACGAAGACTTGATGCTTCTCATCTCTCTCCCTTCCTGTCTGTCTGCCCCTATCTGTTCCTCTCTTTGTCCCTGTTAAAAAAAAAAAAAAGAAAGAAAGAATACTGATCTCACAACTTTCTACCTGAACATAGTGAAGAGTCTTTTTTTTACCAGCTGCTTTATTTCCTTTTCTGAAAGGAGTTCATGATAATAGCAAGAATAGAGGCAAACAAATAACCAAACATCAAGTTTAATGGACAAAATGTATAGATATTTACATTGGCATGTAATAGAAATGCCAATTGCTTTGTGTGGACTTCATTCTCTTATTCACAATGAGTTGAATGTCATGAGGGGCAGTATTCTGTTCAGCCTCTCAAGCAATGAGACAGTCCTCAGTGCTCATCACCTAGACATTTCAGTAGCAGGAGCCAAAAAGAAGGTCTAAGGATTGTCTAACTGCCTGATCATTATGACACAGTGTAATCATTGACTGTAAAGAGTACAGGTTGATATGGGAATGTATGAGGGGACTGCACATCCAGACCAAGAGTTCAAGGGGAGTCAGTCAAGGGAAATGTCCCACAATATAAAGCAATTATGGTCAATTTGAAGAAAGAGTTGGTCATAATAATTAGGAATATTATTGAGGTAAGACATGAAATTAAAAAAAAAAGCAGGACAAGTTTTACCAGAATAAGGCAATCTAACAATAGGCAAATATTTCAACATTTTTCCCTTAATATTGAAGGTAGGCTCTACATCTGAGCCTCTCATGCTGAGTGTCAGGTGGAGGAAGTATCTCATCTTCAAAACACACAGATTAAAAGGGCTGGTATCTGCTGTAATTACTTCTCCTCATTAGAAATATTACATGTTCCTCATCTTATTAAAGAAAGAAATCATGATTCCCTTGAAATGTGTGTGTGTGTTTAAACTTCCCTTTTCTCCTTTTGTTTCTTTCTCCTTTATTTTTTATCATTCCATAACATCAAAATTTATTCAGTCATCGTTTTTATGGCTTAGTATTGAAACTGTTCTTGATTTTCACAGTTATCAACAGCTCTTGCAACGAACATCTTTGAAGCTTGCCTTATTGGGCTTTTCGTGCCTAGTTGGTCTGCGGCATGATTATTTTGGGGGGATAAATTACAGTATGGAAATACTAGATTAAAATATATAAACATGTTAAAGGCTTTTGACATATATTGCCAACCAAAAAGATTTTGTTTTTAATTTATAATGCCAGAATTTGAGAAAAAAATGTTGTGACCTTTTCCTAAATTCAGTCATTCTTGTCTCAGTCTATCTGGTAATGGGCTTCCATTGTGTCAGCAATAGGTATGGAAATTGGCAGTGATTTATTTTCCAAAAGGATTAAACAATTATAATTGTATAGATTCTTGAATTGTCTCAGTCAGTTCTGCTTTGTTCTGTAGATCAAAAACTCTGAATCAGAGTTCAGAGGAATTTAGCATTGCTTAGAAAAAACCTCTGTGATAAGTTGCTTAATTTCAGCATTGCTGATTTAGTGTTTATTTATTTCTCTTTTTATTGAATGGATATAGGGGGACACTGGTTGACAAAATTATACAGGTTTCAGGCACACCATTCTACAACAAATCACCTGTCCACTATATTGTGTGTTCCCTTTTCTTGGGGGTCATATTGCATTGACCACTTTGTTGTACTTTTTGAAACCCTGAGGTTTGTAGCAAGCAATTGTCCAATTTCTCCAGACTTCCAGCCTGAACAAGCAGTGCCCAGACTAAGCACTGAAGCTAGGGATAAGCATTTGAGGTCCAAATCTGTCAATGTTTCACTGTTTAAAGGTAAAATGGATAATATCTAGAAAGTCAGATATCCCCAGGAGAGAGCGTATTTTTGAATCAAGTCCCTCTTGGGCTGATTATAAAACTAATCAGCCATTTATCAAGCAAGCCATTATGTATCTGACCATATGAATAAACAGAATTTATGCAAATATAATTGATGTTAAATACATTCTCAAGTTATTATGCACAATATTTTCTTCATCAAAAAGCCGTGACAAAACATGCACATACAGTTGCAGTAGTTCAGCATCTTGAAATCCCATTTACCTCCTGCTTTTGATGAAAGAATGATAGTTCCTCCGATTAAGTTCTCCGCTCCACACATATCCCGGCGTCTGGAAGAGGGTTACTTATTTCAGTGGCTTTACGTTAGGATGATATTCTTAGTCTGGTTGCTAGAGGTTTTAACTGTACTTCAGATTTTGTTCTGTTAATAGATCTTGACATTTTAAAAGAAGAGACCAGTTCTGGGCTCATTAATACACAAATCTGAGGGCTACACTGTAGGTCCTGACCTCAGAGGTACCCATTAGTAACCTTTTCCATTGAACTATAATGTAATCATAGAGACTGAAGTAGCAGACCATTTTGTTTGTTAATCAGCAATAATTCATGATCATTGCAGTTCATAAATAAAACCTGATTCTTTCATGTGTTTTTAATAAAAACAACTGGGAGCTCTTCTCAATACTCATGTTTTGAAGGTATAAATTATATAATTTCAATCATTGTTACAAATGTAACATGGCATTTCTGTGTGTAGCCTTTTTTAAATGAGTAAGTTTATTACATGTAAATCTGAAAGATAGAGTTAGGCACCCACTCTGGTCATTGAAAAGTACCCTACTTTATTGGTATGGGCCTCTCTGGCAGGAGCGGGCAGCTCTGCCTGACGCCGGAAGCCCTCCTCCTCTATAAGTTCATGCTGTTCTTTGTAGTCAGACCCATTCAGCTGTCACAAATATAATTTCACAGAATGTACTTTAAAATATCTGTAAAACAAAGTATTGGTTCATCTATGGAGCAGAAGTAATACTTCCAGTGTCAGGTACATTATTAACTCTCTATTTCTTTGCCAATTTATTAGGAAATATCATTACATACTGATAATTATGCAAGAGGCTCTGACATTCAGGTGTAACCATAAATGCCAGCAAAGATGATGACTAAATGAGTGTATGTCCAGGCCCAGTGACTGGATACAGTTGTATAAATTGTGCCATACAAGAATACCACGTCACCTGAACACTGGGGCCAAAATCCAGGCCATCTTTATTCCCTAAGCTGCAGGCTTAAGAGACTGAATCTGCTCTAAGGACAAAAGCACTTTGTGGGCTCCTGGTAGCCAGCCATTTGGCTAGGATAAATAGCCTTCCATCAAATACAGTGTGTCCGTAAAGTCATGTTCCACTTTTGACCCGTCACAGGAAAGCAACAAAAGATGATAGAAATGTGAAATCTGCACCAAATAAAGGAAAACTCCCAGTTTCATACCTATTCAGTGCAGTTCCATGTGGGCTCACACACAGATTTTTTAGGGCTCCTTAGGTAGCCATTCCGTATAGCCTCTACAGACTCGTCACTGACTGATGGCCTACCAGAACGGGGTTTCTCCACCAAACTGCCGGTTTCCTTCAACTGCTTATCCCACCGAGTAATGTTATTCCTATGTGGTGGCACTTTGTTATAAATGTGCCGATATTCACGTTGCACTTTGGTCACGGATTTGAATTTAGTGAGCCACAGAACACACTGAACTTTCCTCTGTACTGTTCACATCTCAACCGGCATGGCTGTGGGCTACTCCGCTGTATACACGGTGTTACATCATCATCTGTGCATGCGCACATGCTGCCACATCATCCTGCAGAAACTAGGAGGGTTTGCCTTTTATTTATATTTGGTGCAGATTTCACATTTCTATCGTTTTTTGTTGCTTTCCTGTGACGGGTGCACAAAAGTGCACCATGACTTTACGGACACACTGTATAACAAAACTTGTAGAGTCCTTTCAACCAACAGGTATGCAACAGTCAGCTTGACTGAAGGAGTAAAGTTTTCTCTATGAAATGTGAAATTCTGAACTCAATAATTGTCTTATCCAGTCATGCCAATATGGATAGTGGATGTTTGTAACTCAGATACAGTGTGAAAATACTGTCCCCATGAACCCTGCTTTTTCAGGGTCTCAGAATGTCTCATATTTGTATGATATATCTGCAATAGTTAGCCTACTAAAGAGTTTGTATTCGTGTTTATGTAATCATTCCATAAATAAATCAGTGCTAGAGAAGAAATGTTACCCCCTATAATACTAGTGCTCTTTAGATTTCGTTATCATTATAAATATACTCATGGTCCAGATTCCTTAAGAAAATGGGATGGATAGTTTTACCTTGATTTATTAGCTTTACATTTCAAGGATAAGAAAACTGGTCTCTCTCTCTTCATTTTTATATAGGCCTTCCACTTTTCTTTTTTTAACTTTATTTTATTTATTTATTTATTTATTTTTGTATTTTTCTGAAGCTAGAAACGGAGAGAGACAGTCAGACAGACTTCCGCATGCGCCCGACCAGGATCCACCTGGCACGCCCACCAGGGGACAACGCTCTGCCCACCAGGGGGCGATGCTCTGCCCCTCCGGGGTATCGCTCTGCTGCGACCAGAGCCACTCTAGCACCTGGGGCAGAGGCCAAGGAGCCATCCCCAGTGCCCGGGCCATCTTTGCTCCAATGGAGCCTCGGCTGCCGGAGGGGAAGAGAGAGACAGAGAAGAAGGAGAGGGGGAGGGGTGGAGAAGCAGATGGGCGCTTCTTCTGTGTGCCCTGGCCGGGAATCAAACCCAGGACTTCTGCACGCCAGGCTGACGCTCTACCACTGAGCCAACCAGCCAGGGCCCCACTTTTCTTGATTGTAAGGCAAACACTTTCATATTTCAGATATGTCTACAAATGAGTATAAGTATGGAGGTTTTTTTCACTTGAACACTATTATTATAGCAGTGCTATATCTTATGATGAATACTGCCTTACAGTTCAGGAATTATGATTTCTTAGTATGGTGTTCCATCTGTTATGAATGTGACAATTTTACTCAGCCTTTATTGGAAGAAAGACGAATTTATGTAATGGTAAGCTTCTGGTTTCAAATAGATTTTTTTTCTGTATTTAGATTTACCTGTGTTTTATATTAATTTCTTAATGTCATTTACATTTTATAAATATTTTTATTGTTATTTTTGGTGAAACACACATAACATAAAGTGGACCATCTTACCATTTTTAAGTGTACACTTCAGTATTAAGTATATTCACATTGTTGTGCAATACAGCTTCAGAACTTTTCACCTTGTAAACTGAAATTCTACACCCAATAAACAGCATAGAATAAGCTTTATTTGAAGTACAACATATATACCAAAAATACATTAATCAGAAATATGTAACTGAAGGAAAAACAACTTGTTTACCTCTGTTTTTTTTCTTCAATGGGAATTTCCCCAACCACCCCCCCCCATCCAGTTTCATGAAGTTAACACTGTCCCCACCTCTGCCTTCCACTTTTGTGCAGCCATTTAAACTACTAGCCAATCAGGAAGGAGTAAGATTGTGTGGTCACCACTGCAGCCAGTGGGGCATGACCCAGCCTAGGGCCCACATTAGGAACAAAAACAGAACCCAACCCCCTGCCCTTGCGCTTGCTGGCCAGCTTTCACTAGCAGCAGCATGCCCTTCTGCAGAAGTTTAATTAAAGTTGCATTGCTGAGGTATTTTGTCTCCATGAGTCTTGCTTAGTTGCAACTCTAACATAACTATGGCTTTTTGCAAAGTGGAAACAAACATGAAACACCCCTCCAGGTAGAGAAATAGAACATTATCAGTGTCTCTCTCACTCTCAGTGGTAGTGACTCCATACAATTGTTTTTACATGTTGGTTTGGGATCCAGCAACATTGCTAAGTTCACTTGTTCATTCTGCTAAGTGTAGTTTCTTTTGGATATTCTGCAGATGCAGCCATGTTATTCATCAATACTGGCTTAATGTCTGGGACTCCAGTAGAGTGATGCATACATTTGAGGATAACGGGCATCTTTGTTTTATCCCCTATCTTGAGGGAAGCTTTATATCTTTTTCTGCTAGGTATGATGTTAAAGAATGTTTCTGTAGCTACTCTCTTAGCTAATCTACTTCTTAAATTAAAGAAGTTTCCATCTATTCCTAATTTGCCAAAGGTTTTCATATGGAAGAGGTAGTCAATTATTTCAAATGTTTTTCTGAATATATTGAGAAAACATTATCTTTCCTCTTTATTTTATTATTGTGGTGAATTATATCAAATGATTTTCAAATACTAAACTAATTGCATGAAAGATTTAGTGTAAGACTGGTATTATTTTATTCTTAAATTTTGAAAGAATTCACTGGTACAGTGAGCCTACATATTTTTTTGTGTGTGGGAAAGTTTCTAATTCAATTTTTTTAAATAGATGTGGGATTATTAGATTTTCTACTTTTGCTAAGGTTTTTCCAGGAATTATTTCAATTCACCTAAAATTTTAATTCACTAGCATAAAATTTTTTATAATATCTTTACATTTTAATACTTATAATCTTGAGTAATGCTCCCCTTTTCACTTAGAATGTAGGTTATTTCTATCCCTTTTAAAATATGATCAGTAGTGATAAAATTATATAATTTTTTTTAAAGAACAATTAATTTTGTTTATTTTTCTTTATTGCACTTTTTAGGACAGGGTGATATTTTAAAAAAATTAATAGGTTTTATTTTTAGAGCAATTTTAGGTTAACAGAAAACGTTAAGCACAAAGTACAGAAAGCTCCCAGACTCCTTCCTCGGCTTTTTATTAGTGTGGTAAGTTTGTTATAATTGATGATTCAATATTAATACATTATTATTAACTAAAGTCCATGTCTTAACATGGCTATTGTTTTGCCTTTTCCAGAGTATCATATAATTGGAATTGTACAGTATGCAGCCTTTCAGACTGGTTTGTTTTACTTAGCAATATGCACTAAATTCCCCTCATGTCTTCTCATGATTCATTTCCATTGTATGGCTAAACCACAGTTTGTTTATCCATTCACTTACTGAAGAAAATCTTGGTTGCTTTCAAGTTTTGGCAATTATGGAAAAAGCTACTGTAAAGATTTATTTGAAGGATTTTGTGTAGACATAAAAATTTCAATTTATTTGAGTTAATACCTAGGAGCATGATTGCTGGATTATATGGTAAGACTTTTCCTAGCTTTCTAAGAAACTGTCGAACTACCTTCTATAGTGATTTTGTCATTCTGTAGTATCACTAATAGTGAATGAGAATTTCTATTCTTCACTTTCTTGTTGGCATTTGGTGTTGTCAGTGTTTGGTTTGGTTTTTTAAGATATTATTCATTCTAGAGAGAAGAGAGAGATAAAGGAAGAAAGAGAGAGAGAAGGTGGGTGGGGGAGCAGGAAGCATCAACTCCAATACGTACCTTGACTGGGCAAGCCCAGGGTTTCGAACCAGGGACCTCAGCATTCCAGGTCGATGCTTTATACACTGTGCCACCACAGGTCAGATGCTTTTATTTTTCAAAGATTTTATTTATTTATTTTAGAGAGGAGAGAGAGAGAGAAAGAGGGAGACAGAAGGGGGGGTAGGAGCAGAAAGCATCAACTTCCATATGTGCTTTACCTGAGAAGTCAGGGTTTCAAACCGGGGACCTCAGCATTAGTATTTTGGATTTTAGCCATTCTAATAGTTGTATGTAGTATCTCATAATTATTTTAATTTGCAATTTTCTAATAACACGTTATACTGAACACCATATCATTTGCTTATTTGCCATCTCTCTATCTTCTTTGGTGATGTATCTGTTCAGATCTTTTGTCCACTTTTAAATTGTATTATTTGTTTTCTTATTGTTGAGTTTTAAGAGTTCTTTAAATATTTTGGATATGTTTTTTAACAATATGATTTGGAAATATTTTTTCCCAATTTGTGGTTTGTCTTCTCACTATTTTAATGGTGTGTTTAGTAGAGCAGAAGTTTTTTATTTTAATAATGCCCAACTTAACCATTTTTTTTTCATGAATTATGCTTTTTGTGTTGTATTTGAAAGCTCATTGCCAACCTCAAGGTGAGCTAGATTTTTTTCTTGTAATCTTCTAAAAGTTTTAAGTATTTTGTCTCACATTATATCTGAGATCCAGATTGCATGTTTGTTTGTTTGTTTGTTTTACTTTTTTGTTGTTTTCTGGGTTTTTTTTTGTATTTTTCTGAAGTTGGAAATGGGGAGGCAGTCAGACAGACTCCCGCATGCACCCCACTGGGATCCATCCGGCATGCCCACCAGGGGGCGATGCTTTGCCCATCTGGGGCATTGTTCTGTTGCAACCAGGGCCATTCTAGCACTTAAGGCAGAGGCCATGGAGCCATCCTCAGCGCCCGGGCCAACTTTGCTCCAATGAGCCTTGGCTGTGGGAGGGGAAGAGAGAGACAGAGAGGAAGGAGAGGGAGAAGGGTGAAGAAGCAGATGGGTGCTTCTCCTGTGTGCCCTGGCCAGGAATCGAACCTGGGACTCCTGCACGCCAGGCCAATGCTCTACCACTGAGTCAACTGGCCAGGGCCTGCATATTTTTAATTTCACTTATTTTTGTTCTTATTATTTCTTTTCTTCTACTTTCTTTTGCTTTAATTTACTGTTAATTTTTAACCTATCAAGGTGGACTTATTTTAGTTTTATTGTAGATGTTTAAGACTATAAATTTCCCTCTCATCACAGAGTTAGATATATCTAATCATTTTAAATACATTTTAATTTTAATTATGACTATTTTATCCCATAGATTATTTAGCCATTGTTTAATGTCAAAATATTTTAGGATTTTTTAAATTATATTTTAACACAGAATAATTTTTCATTAGTAAAAAACATAAGTGATTTCAAGCCTTTGAAATTTGTTAGCACTTGTTTTATGGCTCAAGCAGTAATCTATTTTCATAAAATTCTATATGCCCTAGAAATTTTGCCATAATTTTGTATAGTATTTTTTATTTATTTATATCTGTGTGTAATATAAATTAGAATCTCTATATGCATGTAGATATATGTGTATTCATGTAACAATTAGATTGCATATTCATTGTTTTATTCACATCTTCTATAAATTAATTAAATTTTTATTTGCTTAGCCACAGTTACTGAGAGTAGTCTTTTAAAAGCCCTCATTGCAGTGTTATTTAGAAAAACTAGTATTTGGAAGCAGCCCAAGTGCCCATCAGTAGATGAGTAGATAAAAAGTTGTGGTACATTTACACAGTGGAGTACTACTCCGCCATAAAGAAAGTAGGAAATCTTACCTTTTGCAACAGCGTGGATGGACCTGGAGAGCATTATGCTAAGTGAAATAAGCCAGTCACAGAAAAACAAGTACTATATGATTTCACTCATATGTGAAATCTAATGAACAAAATGTACTAACAAGCAAAACAGAGACTCTTAAAAATACAGAGAATAGACTGACAGCTCTCAGAGAGCAGGGGGGTTAGAGGCTAGGTAAAAGAGGTAAAGAGATTAAAAAACATAAAAAAGAAAATAATAGAAAAGAAAAGAAGACAAAAGGAAGGAAAAGAAAAGAAAACCTCAGAGACAGACAACAAGTATGGGGATTACCAAAGGGAAACAGCAGTGGGGAGAGGTAGAAGAGGGTAACGGGAATCAATGGTGATGAAAGAAGACTTGATTTTGAGTGGTAAATACACAGTACCATATGCAGATGACATATTAAAGAATTGTAGACCTAAAACCTGTATAATTTTATTAACTAATATCACCCCCAATAAATTCAGTACAAATAAAAAATAAAATAAAATAAACTTTGAATGTGTATTTACCTATTTCTCCTTTCAGTTCTGTCAGTTTTTCTTTCATGTTATATTAAAGTTATGCTTTTAGTGACAGGCATAACTGAATTATTATACCTATATAGTAATTTAAACTTGTTATTATTCTGAAATATTATTCTTAATTTCTGTAATGTTGCCTTAAAAGATTTTTTAGCCTTAAAGCCTTCTTTTTCTGTTATTGATATAGATACCTTAGCTTCCTGTTGGGTGGTGCTTCCAAGTTATATTTATTACTCTTAGCCTTTTTGTATCCTTATATTTAACTTATATCTCTTACAAGGAGCATATAGATGGTTTTTATATTTAATGCACTTATTGATATATAGCTATAAGCATCTTTTTTTTTTTTTTAGTGAGAGAGACAGACAGAAAAGGAGAGAGATGAGAAGCATCAACTTGTGATTGCATCACCTTAGTTGTTCATTGATTGTTTTCTCATATGTGCCCTGACCTGGGTGCTCCAGCTGAGCCAGTGACCCCTTACTCAAGCCAGCAATCTTCGGTCATGTCTATGATCTCACACTCAAGCTGGTGACCCTGTGCTCAAGGTGGTGAGCCCTCGGTCAAGCTGGATGAACCTATGCTCAAGCCAGTGACCTCAGGATTTCAAAACTGGGTCCTCACTGTCCCAAGTTAATGCTCTATCCAGTGCACCACCACCTGGTCAGGCTATAAGTATCTTTTGAATAACATGTTTACCATGACTTATAAGAAATCCTAAAAGCTTCCTTTGATTTTTAAAATTTAGTCCTGAGGAAAGAATATCTGCTGTTTTTTCTATATTTTATTAATAATATATTATTATAATATATTTCTTATAATCCAATGAATAACCTGAGTTTCATTCTGGGAACCTATTTAAATTCCATTAGTCAGGTTGCTATCTTCAATGGCTTTGGGAACAATAAATTTTAATAGTACAAGGTAGGGCAAAAGTCGGTTTACAATTGTGAATACCTGAAACACAGAAATTATTTTTTTATTATTTAGTTACTTTTCATATAAACAACTGTACACCTACTTTTACACCACCCTACATTTCAATATGTTTTCATTGGTTATAAGAACCTATAGCAAGCCATACAATCACTAATTAAAAATTAAGTTTTAATTATCATTTATTTATTTTAATCACCTTTAATTAAAGATCATTGTATTAAAAACACAAATCTAATGGATCTATAAATTGTTCTAAAAATGCAGTTCAATAAATTCTAATGTTCTCCAAAGTAGAATGCTATGAAATTGTAATACTAAGACAATATGAAATTACTTCACAGTTACTATTGAATAACCTTAAAAATTACACAGAGCCTGACCTGTGATGGCACAGTGGATAAAGCGTTGACCTGGAAATGCTGAGATCGCCGGTTCGAAACCCTGGGCTTGCCTGGTCAAGGCACATATGGGAGTTGATGCTTCCAGCTCCTCCCCATCTCTCTCTCTCTCTCTCTCTCTCTCTCTCTCTCCTCTCTAAAAATGAATAAATAAAATAAAAATTAAAAAAATTAAAAAAAAAAAAAAAAAGAAACCTGACTTTCTCTCAAAAAAAAAAAGAAAAAAAAATTACACAGAACATATGGACCAATTTGTAGTTTGAGACAAGAGAGTCGCACCCTGGCATCATCATAGCATGGAGTTCAGTCACAGGCCAGCATGTGTGGCAAAACGATGAATCTGCAGGGCTTTTTATGGGGCATTACATTCAACTACAATGCCAGTGTTTCCAATGGCACCTTGTCAGTGTCAGAGAGTAAACTGAATTATTTGAGGTCACCGAAGGCAAGGTTCAGGTGCAGAAACAACAAAGTTCTATTCATTTATATCAAAACTTGATTCATTGTTGTAAAACCAAAGCAGGGGGTCCTTTCATTGCTGAATACTACAGAATGTTCACAGAGTACTTGACTTAAATCAAACTGTAATACTTATGATTATTTGGGTGTTAAATCACTTTTCCAAACTGGGATTAAAGAAAGTCAAGGAAAACCTGATTGGCATCCTAACAATGAAAGCACCCCTGAGCTTGCATGGATGGCATTCTGCCACCAATAAATATTTGTTGGCCTAGTGAACAATCAGTTGCCAAGAAAGAGATTTGAACTACCTGTTTTGTGTTTTGGAGAGTATTTCAGAAGGTGCCTGAACAGCTGTAGAGCAAACATTATTGAAGGTGTTTTATTATTTGGGGTTAACAGTCAAGTTTCAGGATGCTACATTGACTAGTAAGTTGCAGTTTATAAAATTAAAGAATTAAAAATTTGAAGTGGTTTGTGTTAAAAATGATAGGCCTATGGTTAATATATCATATAATAGGTGACTAATTTTGCTTACAGAAATTTAGATTAAAATAGTGAGTTAAATTTTAATAAATGAAGTTAAGGTTGAAAATGAAAGCTTTAAAGATTAAAGTCCCTTCAAATAATTAAATTTTAAAAACCAAAGTTTTATGCTGATATGTGTTTTAATTCATACCCTTTGGTATGACTGCATGGTGTCTTAAAAGTTCTTAATTGTAAAAAAGTAATATTGATCAAAGAGTACAAACTTTCAGTTATAAGTTGAATAAGCTCTGGAGACTAATGTATAGTGGTGGCTGTGTATAGTTGATAATAATATTGTGGCCTGGCCTGTGGTGGCACAGTGGATACAGCATCTACCTGGAATACTGAAGTCGCTAGTTCAAACCCTGAGCTTACCTGGTCAAGGCACATATGGGAGTTGATGCTTCCTGCCCTTTTCCCCCTTCTCTCTCTCTTTCTCTCCCATCTCTAAAATGAATAAAAATAAAAATAAATTAAAAAAATAATAGTAGTGTATTGTATATGTAAATGTTCCAAGAGAGTATTCTCACCACACAAACACACTAACATATACACATGGTGGTAACTATGAGGGATGATGGATATGTTAATTGGTTATATTATGATAATTTCATTATATATATTATATATATTATATTTTGTAAATTTTAAAATGCTATATTAAAATTTACACAGTATGGTTTAACTTAAAGTTTTGCTTGTCAAGAACAAGTGTGATTACTGCACAGGAAGGCAAACTGTGCCCTGAAACTCACTTTAGCGTGTCTTGTGTTACTGTATCTACACCGCAGAGCACGTGACCCCAAGACACTGGATGATGCCCACAAAAATTTTATTTTGATCCATTTCATTTCTATATAAAATATGAGCTCTTTGTATACATATTTTATATTTATATATGAATATTTTAATAATGATTATGATAAAGCAGTATTCACATATAGGTTTTAACCTTGATAACTTATGAGAATTCTTTTTTAAACTACTTCTATGTACTAAATATTTTTTCTGGATTGTGGAAGATCAGAGTAAATGAAGCAAAATCATTTCTTCGGTCTGGTTGATGTGTAAGCAATCATAATAAAAGGCAGAATGAGAATAGGTAAAGTGAATACATCGAAAAGAAACTATTACTAATCTGAGCATTCTTAAGATCATTTCACAGAGGTGATCTTGTACTGAGTCTGGAACGGTGAGGAAAGTTTGGGTAGATTGAGGTGTTTGCCACCATAATGCACTCCAGGCTGGGAGACATGAAAAACCTAAACTGGTAGAAAGCGAAAGTACCCAGTGTGCTCCCAGGGTGGCTGGTGCCCACTGGTAGCGACACATTCTGTGAAGACATCTCTGAGGAGACCGGCTTGGAACAGGGTGATAGACCTTGAATTTCAAGTAAAGAAAATAAACTCTTATCTATAGATTGGGAAACCTTTTTAGTGTTTGACAAGGGTAGTGACATGATGAGATTTGTATTTTGGGAAGATGATCCTGACAACAATAAGTAGTATTGATTAGAGAAGGAAAGCATTAGAGGGTAGGAGGCCACTTCAAAGACTGTGACAATTGGCCAAATGAAACACGGTAAAGTATGGAATTGAGACTTAAGGGAGTATGAATAGCAAAGAGGGAATCAGAGTGGAGAGGCATTGTAGAAATGTTTGGGCGATAGTCACTGATTGATTGAAAATGGAATTGAGCGAGAGGGAAGAGTAAAAATGATCTTGGGGTATTGAGCTTGGCTGACTAGGAAGATAATGGTGCTCTTCAGTAAGACAGGATGCACAGTAACAAGCAGCTTTGCTGTTTCAGAATTAAGCATTGAGTTTGGGTGATGTCTAGTTATCTGTTATGTGTACAGCTGACAGTGTTATTTTCAAATCTTGAACTCGAAGTAGGTACATGTGATTTGCGGGCCATGAAATAAATTTATGAAAGCCAACTCACAGTAAAGGTAGACCCAGAAATTTTCAGGGAAGTTTTCCTGTACTCAGGACCTATGAAAACTTGAAATATTTTGTGAAATTGAAGGCTCACCTGAGCTACCAGACCAGACAGCCTCTGGTCCTCATTTGGAACCATTGGTCTGTGATAGTCAGGTGGCTGATTGAGCTCACTGACGGCAGGTGGCTGGTTTTTGCAGCAACACGAGTGCTTTTCCTTTTACCTCTCCTCACCCGTTCTTTGCACATAACGTCAGAAACAGCACCCCGCCTGGGAAGGGAGCAGGCCGCTGTAGAGGAAGCCTTGCTAACATGATACCCTGTATTCTGGGAGGTGCGTCCACACACATAAAGTTGTAGGGCCAGGGTCATAGTGACCAAAGAGCCTTAATAGCAGTGTATTAGAGGAAGTGGGTTTTCTGCACGACATTAATAATTGGCTTAGAGGATATTAATAATTAAATTAGAGGAAATGCTTACAAAGTGCCAGGTGCTGTGCTACACTTATTTATAAAAATTATCTTTTTCTAATATTACAAATGAGATTTTTGTACAGTAGTCCTCCACCCCTTATCCACAGGGATACATCCCAAGACCCACAGTGGACACCTGAAACTGCAAATATACTGTTTTTTCTGCACTCACATGTCTATACAAAGTTTAATTTATAAATTAGGCTTAGTAAAATATTAACGATAAAAATATACTAGTGTTTTAACAATATATGGCATTAAAAAGTATGTGAATCTGGCTGGTTTGCTCAGTGGAGTGAGCGTCAGCCTGTTGTATGGACATCCTAGGTTCGATTCCTGGTCAGGGCACACAGGAGAAGCGACCATCTGCTTCTATCCCTCCTCCTCCCCCCTCCCCTTCCTTCTCTCTCTCTCTGTACTCTCCCTCTTGCAGCCAGTGACTCTGTTGGTCTGACCATCAGCCTCAGGTGCTGAGGATAACTCAGTTCACTCAATCATTGGCCCCAGATGGAGGTTGCCAGGAGGATCCTGATCAGGGCTCAAGCAGGTGTCTGTCTCTCTATATCCCCTCCTCTCACTTAAAAAAAAAAAAAGAGATATGTGAATGTAGTCTCTCGTTTCAGGGGATCCATAGCTGAAGTTTGCATACAGACTCAAGCTTTCTGGTGCGGCATATTGCCATCCATCAGAACACTTTTTCTGCTCACATCTTTCACCCACCGATTTAATGCCTTTTCCATCTGCACTTATCATGCACTGTGGCTGTAACTTTTGCAGTTTGAGGTACGACAGCAGAACTAGTACAACTTTCTTTTTCCTTCTTTATAATTTCATGTATAGAAGATTTGTTCTTACGATTAGATTTTGGCAACCTCAGCACACGATTGTTTTTCTTTCCTTAGGTCTAGAACCCTTACCTTTTTGCTTAAAGGGAGCACCTTACAGCTTCTGTTGGGCATGTCTGAATTGCTAGCATCATTATTTCTAAGCTGTGGGGCTTTTATCATGTACAATAAGGGCTGCTTGAGCACAGGCACAGTAGGACAGCAGGAGAGTTCATCTCACTCCTCAAAACAAAACAGAGTTTAAAACTTGTGAGTTGTTTATTTCCAAAATCTGCTCTTTAATGTTTTCCCTTGGGTAACTGAAACCACAGAGGGCAGAAACCGAAGATGGTGGGAGACTTATTATATTATTATTGTCCATTTTACATAGAAGAAATCTGAAGCAGAGATAATTTAAATGACATGGCCACAATAGTATTACTTTTGAGACTTGGGTCACGCATTCAACCTGGCTGATTCTAGAGCACTTCCCTTCTTACACTTGCACTCTGTTGTTACATGAGAATGTCAGAGAGGAGAGGAGTTAGGATTCTGCTTTGATCTAGCAGAGCTACACTAGGTGAAAGCCTGCAGAATACTGGGGTAATACTTGTATATTTTCTAAAGCTATGAATGCAGATCTGAAAAGATTCAGTCTTACTCATGTGGAGAGATACTTTTGTAAACCCACCTATATAATCTGCTAAGCCTGCCTGTTGGCAAGTGCAAGGCTAAATACATCATTACTTAAGAAAGAGAAGGTGGTAAAACATGGAATAAGAAAGTAGAAATTATTTCTACCAATTGATGGGAGGGATGCATTCAGAGAACACTTTATTACATATCCCAAAGAGAAAAAATGTGAAAATGTTTGGCATCTTTAATAGGATTCAAGACAACATGAGTTTTATAAAAGAGAGAGAGTTCTAAGATCAGAACAGATTGAGATGAGAAGTGTAAGTTCAAACAGAGTGAGATAAAAATATGATGGAAGAATGATTGCAAGAAATTAAAATGCAATATCAGAATTAACTTTTGCTTTGCAGATGTAGTAGTTAAAAGTAGTAGTGACTCTGTAAGTCAAACTCATAATATGGATGAGAAATGTTTATTCCCTAGAATATAAAGGACGTGTGAAAGGTTTTAAATTGTGAGACAGTAGATGGAACACACAGAGAATACAGCTCAAACCTAAAAATAATGTAAATTCCTGAATATAAACATTTCTTGAGTAAGATGAGATCACAATATTTGAAATAAACATAGTAAATAACATAAAATCCAAGAAATTATTCTTGAAAACAAATTATATGGCCAGTAGTCATCCCCATTGTGGCCATGCAGGTTCTCATTGGATTTAGGCAGACGGTAAAGAAACAGTGGAGCCAAAAAATGGTGGGCCATCGTTTTATAAAAGTCTCTCACCAGCTGGTGAGCAAACACACAGGGCTCCCAAAGCACTGACACATTCTCTGGTTCCACAACCAGGAGAATCTTCTCTGGTTTCTCCTAGAATCAAAGGCCCCACTAGTCTCAGCCAAACTCGCAAAAGCCCCTGACCTCTCTGGTTCCCCATCTGCACACCTTCTCCTCTCTGCACAAACTGGCTTCACTTCAGCACTCTACATTCTCTCTGCAAAACATGGCTTCTTTTTCTCTTTCCCTGCCAACATAGCTTCTTCCTGCCTCTCCTCCTTCTTCTTCACCTCTCTTTCTTCTTCTGCAAAACATTAGGAAGACAATGGCCCTTCCCAATCAGGAAGGTAATTTGCAATTTCCCAGTTCACATACCTGGCGCTGACCAGTGCCATTTTTTAACACTAAAACTGAACAAACTCAGAAAATACAAATTCTACAAATTCATTTGCCCAACACAAATGAATACAAGAAATAAGAGAGAGAGAAGAAAAAAGGAGAGAAATTTTTACCTTGATATTGGCAAATTTCTTGTAAGCACAAAGGAAATAATTTTATAACTGTTCAGATAGAAAAAGTTTTCTGCGAATTACAGTATGTGGGTAAAATGTCCGATGTCATTGCTTTGTGATACCAGCTGCCTGAAGACACTGGGGCCATATCTAATGAGTATTGTCAATGTGAAAAAACTTTCAAAACTGTAAAAATTTCTATGCATTTATTTGAGCCAAACTGTCGACAATTGCCAGGAAGCAAAGTCTCAACGGATTGAGAAAGTGCTCCAGAAAATGGCAGTTACAGCACTTATTCTATACATTAGAGTCAAAGAGGAAGAGATGACATAAGGGGGTTACATGAAATTGATGATATTTAGGGAGGTGGGAGAAAGCAGAGGGGAATCTCTGGGACTGGATAAAAAGTAGAAATGTAGTTGTTGAAACTTATTTTACACATGCGGGAACCAGTCAGCTAACAGTTAAGGACTCACATAACAATAACAAGGAGGGGTTTGTTGGTTCCTGCTCTTCCAGATGTCTGGCCTGATGGAGACAGGAAAAGAAGATGACCCTTACATTTCAAAGATGTATTATCAGGTGTATTATCTTAGAAGCGTAAAGACAACACACGGACTTGAGTAAAGTAGACACTGACCTTTGTTTTAGAGAAAAACACCTCCTTAGGCCATGACTGCCCGCCATGAACTGCTCTTCGTTAGAACGTTTTCATTTCAGATCATCCTGTGTGGTCACTTTATGTCTCTGAGTTTGCAAGACCACCATGCAGGCCTGCCCTGAGCTTGTCAGATTTAATTTATGGCCTTGTCTTTTTTTTTTTTTTTTTTTTACAAAGACAGAGAAAGAGTCAGAGAGAGGGATAGATAGGGACAGACAGGAACGGAGAGAGATGAGAAGCATCAATCATCGGTTTTTTCATTGTGACACCTTAGTTGTTCATTGATTGCTTTCTCATATGTGCCTTGACTGTGGGCTTCAGCAGACCGAGTAACCCCTTGCTCAAGCCAGCAACCTTGGGTCCAAACTGGTGAGCTTTTGCTCAAACCAGATAAGCCCACGCTCAAGCTGGCAACCTCGGGGTCTCGAACCTGGATCCTCCGCATCCCAGTCCGACGCTCTATCCACTGCGCCACCGCCTGGTCAGGCTTGTGGCCTTGTCTTTTATTTTTTTGGTCCACAGTATTGAATAAAAAAGTCTAAATTAAAATTTTTATGCCAAGTATACTGCTCACAAAAATTAGGGGTTATTTAAAAATGAATATGAAGCTATAAAATATCCCTTAATCTTTGTAAGCAGTACGCATTATTTTTATAGTGCTGCCTACCAAGTTGCAAAAACTTAGCGAATAAGGACAATGCACATTTATTATCTTCACAGCTTCTGTGGGTGTGGCTCAGCCCCACGCTGTGCTGCGGATGGTTGTGTGCATCTCACATAGGTGGTGATTTATGGAATGGAGACCTAGCATCAGAGCTTATATCTTTGCAGTTATTCATAGTTAGTATAGTGTGGTAACTAAATCTGAATGGTGTGCATTATTTATCTACATCACTTCAGCTGGAATTCTTGCATATCCAGACCATACAAAGTGAAGATCGCCTATAACTACAAAAGGAATGGGATTTGCATGGTGAAACTGATTTTTTTTTAAATTTTTTCTAATTTTTCCTTTTTTGGTATTTTTCATTATATGGGTATTAATAATGTAAAAAAATATAACAACTCTTGATGGTAGTGAAGATAATGGAATCAGAGGTGATTTTTTTCCTTTATAGTTTAATATATACATTTTAACATTAAGCACATTGTACATGATTTTAAAAGAAACAGTTTTTAGAGAAAGATTCTTTTGTACACACATTTCTCCATTTATCTGTTATATATTTTAGTCAATAAACATTTTGTTGTAACAGACTTAGTTCCTACGTCACCATGCCCCCATCCACCAACCTTACAGGCATATCAAGGTGAAGCATTTTGCTTTGTCATCATGGAGTCATAGCCATATCACTTTATCAGGGCCTACGATATACAGGCAAAATGCTGGAGGCTGTGTATACCTAAGTAGATAACATATATTTCTACCTCTTACTGTGTAAGAGGAAACATAGAAATGTAACAGATGAATTTAAAAATGGCATAGTAAGTATTTTTATATACTGCAGCATGGAGAACAAAGTAATAATTATAAAAATCAGACAATGAAAGATGTCCAAAACTCTAAGCGCTTTTTTGTTTCTTCTTATATTGTTACTCCAATTTCAATAATGAAATTTCTTGGAAGAGAAATAATTTGAGGTGAAATGTGTAAAATTCTGTGGTTAAAGCATTAGAAAATATATCACCTGCTATCTTTGGACAGCTATAGTGAGTTTTTCAAGAGTAATCGAAAGCCAGTGGAATTATTTTGTTCTGTGATGCTTCTTTATGAATATGCCAAAAAAACACATATGTAAAACCCTATTTGCATTATTGGGAACATATGAAAGGAAATTTGTTCTGATTCTTTTTTTTTTTTTTTTGATTTGCAAACTGATTTTTACTGAGCCATCCTGGTGAGCAATCTCAAAAATTTCAATCAAATCCCAATTGTATTTATTCATTTTCAGTTTAGTGTTATGTTAAAAAGACCAAAGGGAAAGTGTTATGTTACATTTTTGATGCCCTTTGAAGTATTTCTAAAGGATTTTATTTTCTAATCACCATATCATATGTAAAGCCAGTAGCCACGGCCACCATCACAGCTGCCTGGCCTATGCAGGTTTGCATTAGATTTGGAGAGACGGTAATGAAACAATGGAGCCAAGAACTGGTGGGCCATTACCTTTAATCCTAGCTTGCACCCAGCAGGCAAGTAAAAACACACACTGGGCTCCAAAACCCACTCATTCAGTGCTCACAAAGCTACTGACTTATCTGAGTTTCCTAGAATCAAAGGTTTCTAGCTCACTAGTCTTATTCACCTCTGTTCCCCATCTCCTTCTCTCTGCACAAACTGCACAAACTGGCTTCTCCTTTAGCACTCCAGCATCTTGGCTGCCTCTCCTGGCCTCCTCCACGTGGATCTCTCTGCTCTCCTACAGCATGGGCTTCTCCTAGAATGTAATCACTCTTCCCCTGGAACAATGTGATCTCTCTTCCTTTTAAAACCTTTTGGTGCGAAAGCCCTCCCCCAACACATATTAACATAATCACACCCATCCCAAGCAAGAAGGGCAATTAATATTATCACCTAGGCTATGGGCTTCCACGTGGGCAGCGCCATCTTTAACAAAGTGAACATAATATATTTTGTCTGCCCAACATCATACAAACTACTTAGTAACAAAGAATTTATATGTGGACAAATATTCCTTCATTAATTTGTTCTTCAGAATATATTTTGATTATACCTATTTTGTTCCAAATACCACCCTTAGTCCTTAAGAAACAGTGTTTAATATGATGACCTAGGCTTGCTTTTTCATGAAACTTAGGGGAAAACAACTGTAAGCAAGATGCCATTATAGCCAAATTCATAGAACCTAGATCTTATTTTAATATATTTAACTGCCTGAAAGACCTCCAGGAAGTTTTTCTCTTCATGCATCAACCCCCTCCAACTTCAGCTTGGTATTGAGTTGTAACTGCATTCTTTTTTATTCTTTCCAAAGGAAAACTTTATTGACTGCACTTTGTTTGTAACCAGACCACAACAATTGCACCCTTAGAGAATAAGAATGGTAGAATAGAATAGAATAAGAATGGCTACCACATTGTCTCGATCTAAACAAAGAAAGATGTCTTCGTGGCTCAAGGTGTACAGATAAACGTTTGAATACGAAAGTGGGAGAGGGAGGAATAGGACCAAGTGAGGTAAATGAGAGACTTGTGGAGCAAAAAAACCAAGGGAGTTAGGGGGGTGAACACACAGTACAGTGTGCAAAGATGTATTGTGGAATTACGCACCTGAAACCTGTATAATATTGTTAGCGAGGGTCACCCCCATAAATTCAATTGAAAAACAAAACAAAAAAAATGAGGGAATTGAAAATAGAATCAGAATGAAAAGCAAAGCTAATTTTTTAGGGACTGTATAAATATTATTTATATAAAAAACATTAAAGCAGAGAATTTAAAAATGCTTAGAAATGAGATGATATTGTTCATACCAGCATGTTTCTTTCCTCTTACTATCACTTGGAAAATGGAAAGATGGACATTGGTCTTTGGATTTGATCTGGAGGATTTTGAGACTGGAGGGGAAGGAATCTGGAATGCTTACTTGTCTAAGGGGAAGAATACCTGCTAGATCGTGCTTCATATAGTCTTACTGTTGTAGTACAGGACAGCCTTTCCACATCACTTGCTGTAAAGCATGTCTGAGATCCAAAAGTTATAGATGGGCAAATCTGTAGGCTCAAAAGCTTCATGAAGTACATGTTGAAAAAAAAATAGTCTTCTCTAAGAGAGTGAATTAGTGAATAAATGAAGTTTAGTGAAGGTTTGGATAAATCTCTAATCAACAGACTCATAAACTGTTCATGGAAAGGTTACACATGCAGTAGGTGCAGTCTTTGAGGGCAGCGTGATGCAATGTCAGGAACTGCATGCACTCTAAGATGGCGGTACTGTGAGGGGACGGAGTGCAGGACTTGAAACACACTTTGTTGTTTTTTGTTTGTTTGTTTTTTTAATTAAGTGAAGGGTGGGGAGGCAGAGAGACAGAGAGACAGACTCCCGCATATGCCTCGACCAGGCTCCACCTGGCAAGCCCACTAGGGGGCAATGCTCTGCCCATCTGGGGCCGCTGCTCCACTACTCTATAACTGAGCTATTTCAGCACCTCAGGCGAAGCCATGGAGCCATCCTCAGCTCCTGGAGCCAACTTGCTTGAACTATTCAAGCCATGGCTGTGAGAGTGGAAGAGAGAGAGAGAAAGAGAGTGAGAGAGAAGGGAGAGGGGGAGGGGTGGAGAATCAGATGGTTGCTTCTCCTGTGTGCCCCGACCAGTTATTGAACCTGGGACTTCCACAGGCCGGGCTGACGCTCTACCACTGAGCAAACCAGCCAGGGCCACTTTGGTATTTTTTTTATATTCCTATAAACCAAAGAAGAGTAATTGTCTACCATTTCCAGGTTTGTCAATTGTAAAAATGATGGCATTTATCAAACATTTGATATTTACAGATGAAAAGTACCTTACCAATATAAATTATAACCTCAAGATGTTCCTGAAGAGATCTGATGCACTTATATCATTTCCCCCTCACTTATTTATTTCCAATCAGAATTATTGCTTTATTAATACTATTTTGCAACATTTTTCTATGTATTCCACTGGAAAATCTCATTAGCCTAATAAAATCTTTTAGACATTACTATGGCATTAGAGTCACAGCTAAGTTACTTTGTATTATTTATTATGGCAGTGGATTTGCTTAGAGGATTTTTTATAATAATTTAAAACTGGTGGGAAGTATTTAACATTATGTATTTTGTATTTGATTGACTCTTTGAAGCAATAATCTTGGAAAATATTTCTTTTAAAAAACTGAATTATTTATAATCTTAATGTGCCCTATAACTGCATTTAAATTCTTTTGAATTAATACTATATTTACATAGTTTAAAATTCGAAAAGTATAAAAAGCAAAAAGTGTTTTGTCTACTCCTGTCCCATAGACAGTTCCCTTCCCCAGAGACAACCAACATTATCAGTTTCTTGGATATCCTCCTAAAGGTACTTTCTTTGTTCATATTCAAGTAATGTGTATATTTTACACAAATGGCAGCTTTCTGAGCACTCTCTTCTCTTGAGTTTGTGGCACATTCTCCTGGTTTCCCAGGGGACTTCTCAAACTGGGACTTCTCACCATCCTCTGCAGGCTCTGATTCCTCTGTGCCCTGGAATGACAGTGTTTCCCTGTTGTTTCCTTCCCCCTTTGGGTCACTTTCTGTGATTGCCACTTAAGTAATTAGTTGCACAGTTAATGATTTGCTGTCTATTCTATTAAGATGTAAATCGAATGTTGTATTGGCCCCTGCTAAACTCTTCAGCCTCATTTCCTCCTCACTCCCTTGTAGGTCAAGGTCAGGTCAAGTTCAAGTCAGTGTGAGCTTTTTCTCCCTGAGTTTGGACCCTCTTTGATTCTATCAATACGTGGTTCCTTCTCATCCATCAAGTCTCAGCTTAAATGCTACATCTCAGAGAGCTCTTCCTAACCTTTTACAATTTAAGGTGATATCCTTTAATATTTGTTGTTTAAGCCATCTTTATTTTCTAGAATATATCAAAGTTTATAATTATTTTATTTATTTCATGAGTTTAATTATGTAATTTTCTTCTCTATTAAAATATAAACTTTGCGCCTGACCAGGCGGTGGCGCAGTGGATAGAGTGTCAGACTGGGATGCGGAAGGACCCAGGTTCGAGACCCCGGGGTTGCCAGCTTGAGCGCAGGCTCATCTGGTTTGAGCAAAAGCTCACTAGCATGGTCACTGGCTCAAGTGGGGGGTTACTCAGTCTGCTGAAGGCCCGCAGTCATGGTACATATGAGAAAGCAATCAATGAACAACTAACTACAGTGTTGCAACGAAAAACTGATGATTGATGCTCTCTCCGTTCCTGTCTCTGTCCCTATCTATCCCTCTATCTGATTCTCTCTCTGTCCCTGTAAAATAAATAAATAAATAAATAAATAAATAAATAAATAAAAATATATAAATTTTGCAAGTATAGGGACCATTTAGGTTTGTTTCTGTAGTATGCTTAGCATCTAGTATGTGTCTGGCATACAGTAGGTGACTAATAAATGTTTGTTGATGGAAGCAAAGGAGAGAGGAAAACAAAAGAAAAGAAGAGAAGGTGGGAGCAAAGAGGAAGGTTGATTTTGCCAGTTCATTATTTCTTCAACACATGACTTTCAACATTATGGTTATTCAGTAAATATGGCTTAGAAAATTAACTTTCTTAAATTCTATGCTCAGCCCTCTGCTTCCATTCTACATACTTTATACAGAGACATGGGTAACTACATTTACACTATTACTTCAACTACCACTGATAGCCTATGACTCCCGGATCTAAATCTGAGTTCATCACTCTCTGGCTCAAGAACCACATACACAATAGCCTAGTGGACAGTCCGACTTCGTGATGCCACATGGCCCTTAAACTACGTGTGTCCAACATTGAGTTCATTACCTTTCTACTCAAAACTGATCCTCTTTTATTTTTCTTTACTTTAATAATTGAGACCTTCATCTACTTAGGTACCGCTGAGTCATCTATATTACTCCTTTTCTTTCATAGATTATACATGTAATCAGTCATGTCCTGTATGTTCTAATTCATTAACTCCCTCAACTGTTTTTCTATACCCCAGTCAAGTAATCTAAAATACCACAACAACCTCCCAACTAGCATTGCTGACATGGATGTTCCTATAATTCAAATCTGTTCATGCTGATTTTTCTTAAAATCTTCAGGATCTTCTCACTTTCCTATCCACTACTCAAGCAATGCTGATAGGAGAAAATGTTAACTTCTAAATTCAGTAGTCACGGCCCACTCAGTCTGTTTCTGACCTGTCTGTGTTAATATTGTTCCAGACCCCAGTCCTAAGGACTGATATGCGACTGCTGTCACTTGTGCCTCGCTTCTGCCTACAGAAGCCTTTCAACATGCTTCATTCTTATTCATTAAAACTTGTCGTGAGTGGTACCCCCTCTGGAAAGCCCTTCCTCATTACGCCATGCTAGTCTCTGTCCTGTTTCTTCTGTGCATCCTTCTTCCATGACACTGGCCACGCTGAGCTTCAACCGTACATTGACCTACCTTCCACTCCACCGCCAGAACTTAGCACACGGCCTAATGACCAAATGACTACAGGAGGGCTTATGCTTCAAGAAGTTTTATAACACATTAGAACCTAGAGCCAGAGCTGGAAGAAGAAAAAAACCTAGATATCCCCAAAAAACTGCTAGTACAGACAAGACCAAAAATGGAGAATGGAGCCTAAGAAATAAGGAATTTTGTAAGCAAGTGTTAAAACCCAAACACTTAGAAAGCAAATAACAGGTACCATAACAGGTACCACCAGAACTTTTTTGCAAGAAAGCCTTAATCAGCCTGACCTATGGTGGCGCAGTGGATAAAGTGTCGACCTAGAAATGCTGAGGTCGCCGGTTCGAAACCCTGGGCTTGCCTGGTCAAGGCACATATGGGAGTTGATGCTTCCAGTTCCTCCCCCCCTTCTCTCTCTCTGTCTCTCCTTCTCCTCTCTAAAATGAATAAATTAAAAAAAAAAAAAAAGAAAGCCCTAATCAGGCTAAGGCTACTGGGGGATGAGGCTGTGATGTCACAAGCGAACACCTACTCAGACATAGTCAATCTGCAGCACAACAAACGCAAACACAGCCTTTAGTGTGCCTAGGACTTTGTGCGAGAATATTCCTTCAGAATAAATAGTAGAATTCATAAATGCACTCATAGAACACTACTAACATATACTGTGTCCCATTGTTTTATTTTTTACTTTATGATATAAACTCCTCAGGATTCAGTATAAATGTGAGGTCCCCAAACTTTTTACTCTCTTTAGAGTTTAAGTCTGAGTGTAGACTACAGGTAGGATAGTCTTTCTTAGCATTCCAGTTGTATGAGCAGAGGCAATTTGTTATATACAATTAAGTCTCTTGGATGAGAGTTTATCTAGATAAGATGGGAAAGAGGGAAGAATAATTTGAGTGGTGGCTATGTTTGGTATTTACATGCATTATCGCAATAATCTTCAGAATAACTGAGTGAGATGAATATTCTTACCTCTATTTTACTGATAGAGGAGATGTCTCAGAAAAATTAAACAGTTTAGCCAAAGTGACAAGGTGAGCAAGTGAAAGACCCAATGTTCAACTTCAGTTTTTCTGGTTTCAAAGTCTGACACTGCAACGGGGCTTTTTGTTCCTATCTACATCTTCATTAGTATTGTTTTTTTTTTATCATTATTCATAAGAAGTAATATTTGTGTTTGCATGATCAGGTCAACCCTTTGGTATGGTATAATTGTATATATAAAAAAAGAAATGGCCACTTGTGAAAAGAATCTTTAACTATTAGTTTTATAATCTTAATCACTAAATAGCTATCTGTGTAAAACCAAATTAGGGGCATATTTTCAATCAGTAGGTCTAGTATTATCGCTTATATTTCATCTATAAAGAGTAGTCATTTTTAATATATCTTTTAAGTATTTGTTATATTGTGTTTTCATGGTACTGTGACAGTTTACATTGAATTTGAAACATGTGTTTTGAATCTAGGAACTTAAATCTGTGTTAGGTATAATGAAACAGAATAAAAAACAGTAATATTATAACAAATAAACTTCACTGATAACTGAATATGATGCTATGTCAGGAAATCTTATTAGACTTTTTTATTTATGAAAATTTATTAGGTCATTGCAGTTTAAAAACTGCAGTAGTGAGTTTGTATACCTAATTTCTTTTTAAGAAACAGTAACATCCTTTGGGTCAAATTATTCTTTCCAGATCTCTATTCAGTTAGCTATAATGTTTGAAAGTGTGACTAAACTAGCTATCAAAGTACTGGCCAAAAGCACCAAATACGAGAATAATATTCTTTCTTTATTAGTCTTTTCCTGAAGGGCCTCTTCTAAATAACTGACTATGGCTGGAAAAATGACATCACCAATTCAGATTTTTTTTTCTTTCAGTCATAGTATTATATTCAGTGTAGCAGGAAATAGTTTTGTATGACAGTACACATGTAAATGTCATTGCCTGTGTCATTTATGGTGTATAGGGTTGTTTTGCAAGATTTCACAGTGATCACGTTGGGGAAAACTGTCTCTGATACACCATATAAAACATGCTTAGGAGAAATAGCTAGCTATTTTTTTCTAGACATAGAATGACATGATAAGAGTACAAAACAAAACTACCAAAACAAACCATTTCTCAAGCTATAATATCTACAGGACAAGTGATCTAAATTGAGGAAACAAGGGAGTTAATCACTGCACTGCACAAGAACTTGAAATATAACCTGAAGGCAAGTGAAATACTGATGTAAAGCTTTGAAATAACAGCAACAAATTTACCTACAGACAGAAGATGCATGGAAGCAATAAACGAATTACACAAGTCTTAACACATGCAATCTGATTATTCTGACCAAGGTGTTAATTGGATCCTAACTGCCAGATCTGATATCTGTGGTATTGTAGTGGGAAACCTTTCCAAGTGATGAATTGTAATTCACTGAGCTGCTTGAAGCACTAGTAATTTACTGCATGTCATGCTATGAAGAGCC